>NW_006239190.1:453384-471445 GCF_000226075.1 Solanum tuberosum | reverse complement strand
CGTGCTTCAGAGTAACGAATTATAAAACGTTACTGACAATAACGTTTTATGTCTGTTTATTCTATCAGATTTTTGTCTTTTTGTTAATGAATTTTTTTTGAATAAAATATAGCCTAAAACGTTACTGAGAACTATGTTTCTACTAGTTTCGTAAAACTTTAAAAAAATATACTATTTTGGTGAATTGATTTTAATAATGACTTATTTTGATAAAAAATTCAACTTTTGGTTCAATTGTCCAAAATTCTATCATATTTTAATATTATTAATTAAGTAATACATTTGCTTAAATTTCTCTATCTTTTTATCCATAAATTTCCTTTGATTTCTAATGTTAATGTTAGATCGTTGATATTATAAGTAGAAAAAAAAATATTATTATAATTTAAAAATTAAAAATACCATAAATAAATATTACGAATTTCAAATAATAGTGATTGGGCCCTTGCAGAGCACGGGCTACCCATTTCTAGTATACATACAAGAGATGACAATAATTTCTGATTTTCTATTATCTTCCAAAAGGATACACACAAAGTAAAGACATCTAGTTTGTTGTATACTAACTTTCTTTTCAAGAGATTCAAACTTCAACTTGAGGTGATTCTTCTGATAGTAAATTCAACGATTCTTCCACTACGTACATTAAGACTTGTTTGAATCTAAAAATTTCCATTAGTTTTTCCAAGAATCCCAACAATTCACATGTTGAGTCCATCCATATAATGTCGATGTCTGATTTGCGCTCTTAAATCTTATCCAATCATGAAGGACAACTATTAGATCAGCCAACTTAGCGCTTATACTTCGACAACAATTGGCATGAACGGTAGCAACAACGTTAACATCTTTACTATCGTCACAGAAACCGCTGAAATAAAGGGTGTCCAAGAATTTAACACTAAGCTCCAAGTGTTTGAACATTCCATCTTTCATTAACTTGATCAAAACGTCTTGTTCTTTCCATCCAATGGCCTTGTCTTTTCCAGCATACCAAGCATCTAATAATGCTATGGTTTTAGTGTTTGATTTGATCATGTAGAACCCTGTGTTTATTGGATTTTCTTGACTTCCATTGAACTTGTCTGTACTTATTTGAAGGTCTATGGTTTGGTTTGAGTACAAGTTTGGAAATGGATTTCTAAGCCATAACACATCGGTATCCTGTGTGTGTCGATAAAATAAATCAGATCACTTAAAAAATAATGTAAAAAGTCAAATTAGTAACTTAAAAAAACAAGACAAGTTACTATTATGACGACAAGTTAAAATATTATATATAATATTAAATAACCATACAATATACTGTATTAATTTTAATCTAGAAATCAAACTAATTTGTATAAAATGTCGGAGATTTTTTTTTTTACACTATCAAATCATATTTACTCAGAGGCAGACCCGTGCACTCATTAAGAATATAAGTTTGTCATTGTGTTGCTAGTACAAGCTAGAGGAATTACCAATGAGACTTAAGTTTTAATCTAGCTACAACACTATTTTGTTGTTTTTATTTTTTAAGTTTATCTTAGACTCATATTTGAGCTAAGATAATATTGATACATCCAAAGTCTTCAAATCATAGGTTCATTACTGTAATAATTTACTTGTTAGAAATAATAAGCTAGTAACATGTCTTATTTTTAAAATTAGGAATATCATATTTTGAGAAGGTTTAATATTTTTTGTTTGTATGAATCAAACTCTAATTCATTCAAGTCCAATAAACAACAACCAAAAAAGAAAAGTCCACTAAACAAACTAAAGTGACACACGTCCCACGGTTTGTGGTTCTAGTTGTTACCAAAGAGAAGAATTTAGGAGGCAGCATATTTCACGGCAGATTAGTAGAAATTAAATTGAAGTTTAAGGTAGATTTTTGACTTCCTTGTAACACATGTTAGATCTCTTGTGTCAGATCTCGTTAAAAGTACTACAAGCAACATCCACATGAGTCTTGAAATATATGTACTTGTTCCTATTTAATTATCATAATTTTAAATTTTAGGGCTCATTAGATATTAGGTAAATTTATTATTGTACCTTTATTTAGTGTTCTTTTGAAGTCAACTTTTTAATCAATGAACATGATTTAATTAATTTTTTATTAATAAATATGAATTATTTACTTAATTTTTCTATGTTGGTCTTCAAGACTAATAACTCTCAAGTATAAAATAGAAAGAATAATGTCATTTATGCATTGATTATGTGAAATGACAAGTATTAAAAAATATCTATTTTTAATAAGAATGACATGTAAATAAAAACGAAGAGAGTATTAATTAGTGTTAATTAACCAAGTCCAATTAATTGAAGATATTACTTGTCTTCCCTCAGAACCATGTGCACATAATTAAGATGACAGTGCTTAACAGAATCTGACCACAAAGTTGTCTCGAAATAAAATTAAGAAGCTTAATATTCGTCCTACTAAATTATTTCTTCTAACTTATAACACGTTATTTCAACTTAATTTTTCCAAATGAAAAAATAGAAAGAAGAGGATGAAAACAAACAAGACGTGACTTCTACATCCATTTTTTTCTACTCTCATACCTTAACGTGTTGAACATTCCCAAGGTCCAACGGGGCGGCTGGTAAGGGTTAAAAAAGTCATTGGCCTTAGGTCCCCAATTTAAGGGGGCCCTATTTTTTTGTTAATTAGGTAGGATTAAATTAAAAAAATAAAATTAGAACTAAGACAACAAATGCAAACGGTATTAATGAAGTAATAGATATGACAATTACTTATTACCTTTCCAATAAAAAAATGTGTACTTTTTTTTTAATGTACAAGTTATCTTTTTTTTTTTAACCTTATTCTTTTTCTAATTTTATTTTTATATATTCTATCCTCCTCTCTTCTTCTCTTCTATTTCTTCTCACTTTCTCTTTTCTAATCTGACATCTCTCTCTTATTCAAAGCTTAAGAATTTACTTGTTCTATTGATAGTTTATATTTTAAATTTATAATTTTTTAATTTTTTTTAAGGCCTCTAGTTTGATTTTGGCCTTAGGCCACCAACGGGTTTGAGACCCCCCTGGTCCAACCGTAGTGAAGGAAGCCGTTTAAGCTTATACTTCCTCCGTTTCATACTAGATGAACATTTTTTATTTTACATGGTGATTAAGAAATTAATGATTGATTAACTTTATTATTTTGCCCTTTGTTCGTATTAATTGGCCTCTCGAAAAAAGAATTTTTGAATCTTCAAAAAAAAATTAAACAAGAAAAATTAATTAATTTTATCTTAACTTAGTAAGTTATCAAGTAATTTGAGACAAATAATTTTATTCCCATCTAATATGGACGGAGGGAGTACTATAGTTTACATTACTATAACAAAATAACTTTTAATGGCAATAAATCTGAACATTGACAAAGAGTGTTACTAAAACCTTACCAACATTAATTAGTTAATTGTGGATTCAATATCGTTATAGGCTTTATGGACATTTACAAAGAATGTTAATTGACTCTAAAATAATAAATATAGAGACAATTAAATTATTATTGTTAATTAATTGCTGCTAAAAATCATTTTTAGTATAGTGTGTATGGGGGGTTTGTTTCCCCTTGGACACATATAGATAGATGAATTTTATTTTTTTTAATTTGAGGTTGTTGAAAACCCATAAATGTAAGAATGAAAAATAATTCAAAATTATTTGGGATTCGTTATTAATTATTTAATTTAATTCATAATTAACTAGGACTTGGAGCAATATAAGTACAGGTGCTTACCTATTTTCTTGAAAATGAAGATAGTGGAGAATTACAAAAAATAATTCTAAAGGTTTATTAGTATATTATAAAAAACATGAATATGTAAGACCCTTAATTATACTGTACAGATTTATCGATATTTGAGTTTCTAAGTAGTAAAAATAAGTATTACCAGAAATTACGGCTCAATTGAAGTGAAAAAGGCACTTGCTTTAGTTTTTAACGGCAAACACATTTTGACTAAGCTAGATCACTTTCTTTAATTCTCCCTAAACTAGATAAACTTTTAATTAATTAATTATTTTTCATTCTTCACTTTCATTTCCTCGAAATAGGTACCACACCAAATATTCATACTCTTTTGAATAATTCGTTCAATCTAAAAGTAACTATAATGTCCTAAGTTCTCTGTAACGTTATTAAATCATAGTATGAAAAAAGAAAATTTTGTAGTAAGACAAAAACATACCGTAAAGATGAAGTTGTAACCTCGTTTAAGAACATCACTCAAGAACAAAGTTCTTCTCCACATCATCTTGATAAAATCTTGAGACATGAACAATTTTTCTCCACCAAAATCCACACCGTCCGTTTCGAGCTTGTAACAATGAAGATGTAAGAATTTACAACGTTCATAAGAGGTTTGATCCATGGCAACAATCAAAAGATGATTCACTAATTCCCTAGTGCCTTCTCCATGCCAAAAACCATCCAAGAATAGATCTAGCATTGCCTTATCTCCTTCTACATATGCTTTATTTACAATAGTTATTATTACCGTCTTGTTCTCAGTTGACGCTCCCATCAATGCTCGTTCAAGATCATCTTTATAATACACTCTTTCATTTATCTGCATAGACGAATTCAAGATTCAGAGTTAGTAGTGGAATATTCAGAATAAATATAGTCCTACGTATACACAAAAAACGCGCTAATGAACTACATAAGAGTAATGTAGGGTGGAGTGATTTATTTTTACCTGTTTTGAGGGGTTAAAGAGTGAGAGTTGCAAAGGAAAGAAGGAGGGGGTGCTACTTGGAGAAGTCAAGAAAATGGAAATAATAAGTAGACCAAATAACAAAATGATGTATATAATATGGTGACTATGATCAATTATGACTTTATTTTTGGTGTTATTGATCATGGTTGTAGTGGGGATGATAGATTTGCAAGGCCTAAGAAATGATCTTGAAAAAAGTTTTGTGGAGAAGGAATTTTGATGGAGTTTTCTCATTGCCAACTTAGTGAACATCATGTGTTCTTTTTTATATGTAGAGCAATAAGAATAATATCAAATATGCTTGATTTATTGGACACCTATTATAGTCCAAGTGTCCACCAACATTTGACTCTTGTAATATTTTATTTTTATTTGGAATAAATAATGGCACAAACTTGAGATGAAATAAACAGTTGTCCCATATTATTACTAGCCAACATTAGGCAGATACTCTTAATAAAATAATCTTAAGTAGAGTATCTTTTTTCACATTCAAAATTGTAACACTATTACGCTACAGGCTTAAAAAATAATCTTTAGCGATAATTAATTAACGATAATAGCTTAATTGCTATTAAATATGTATTTTTAGCGGCAATTAACACTCTTTGTATATGTCCCTAAAGCCTTTAGCGACATTAGATTCAATGACAATTAACTAATATCGATAAAGACTTTAACGCTCTTTATTAATGTGTATATTTATTGCCGCTAAAAGGTATTTCTGTTACAGTGTTATACTAGATAATTTGATTCTTATTATTACTTACCAACTGTGAATTCGACCTCTCTCCATTTTTTAAAACTCTTTTTTTTTACTTAAATAAGAGATCCAGAAATACATATCCAACTTTAAAATTAATGGTTTAAGTTTATGTAACTAAAAATGAACCTTAACCATAGTTTAGGATCATCGATACATTGAATATGTTATAGGGATTCCTAATTATTTTTTTGGTAATATCACAATTCTAGCTATGATAAGATATTTTTAAAAATATTACCACTTACATTTTCTCAGTTATTCACGGAATTGTGTACTTTCTTACTCGAAAAATGATCATTCTTCTTTATTCTACATAATATTTATTCTTATTTTTAACATTTCACAGTGAGAACTTCATACTTAATTAGGCATTTGTGAACTAAAATTTGAGATGGCTAAGCCAAAATTAACCCCTTCCCGGCATGTTCCCTCACATATACGTTTTCATTAATTAATCTGAGGTGGATATATACTATTAACCATGTATTTAGATTAATTTTAATAAAAGTTTTAATAGAGATCATATATTCGTATATTGTCTTAGTTTGTCTCATTATTAACAATCATTTACAGATCGTTTCTTGAATATCTCATGAGTGTTTTATCTATTTAATTTTCATTACAGTACTCGTGGTGTATAATCACCTCAACTACAAGAATTATTTTCATATATAGTACTATCGATCAAAATTTATTTGATATCAATCCCTATGAACACGACAACTTTTTTAATACACTATCTTAGCTTTGACAAGCACAAGTGAATTATTTTTTTCATACATAGGTTTGCACTCGACAAGTTTGCTTCTAGTAATTTTCCTATTTATTCCAACATAAGAATATAAGAGAAAAGTTTGTGCCCTTTTAGATCTTCTCTTAATGGAGCAAACAAATGTGACTATTTTGCGATTTAGCACTATGCTTTTGCAGTAGTTACACAAATTACCACGTGAAAAATATGTAATCTTATTATATTATGCATTTACAAAAAATACACTACCTTGCTACAAAATCACAAGATTGAATTTGAAAAAAATTTGTAACCATAATATTAAATTTCTCAAACATCAGATATCCTTAATTTCGCCAGGAATTCCGACAATGATCATGAGACGTCCACTGGAACCTCAACGTCTCATTTAGGGTGGCGCTCCTAAACCTCTTCCAATCATGAATAACTGCAGTCAAATCAGCCATTTTGGCACTAATTCTTCTACAACAGTTAGCATGAACAGTCACAACAGCCTTAACATCCTTACTATTTTGACAAAATCCACTAAAATAAACAGTGTCCAAGAACCTCAATTTAAGGCCTAAATTTCGAAATTGTCTTCCACGTATTAGCTTCTGCAGAACGTCCTGATCTTTTAATCCACTGGAATTGTCTTTTTTCGCGTACCAATTATCAAACAATGCGATAGTTTTATTATTTGATCTGATCATGTAGAAGCCCGTGTTAATAGGATTCGCCTTGGACCATTCATTGCCATTGAAATTATCTGAACTGATTTGCAAATCGATGGATTTGTTGTGACTCAAATTTGTGAATGGATTTCTTAGCCATAACACATCAGTGTCCTGTTCAACATCAAATAATTCAACAATTATCAACTTATTGAGATTGACAAATATGGTTTTACATAAATTGTGTTAATTAATTTCGACTATATATCTAAACGAAGAAAAATCAACTCTAGTAGTTATGCAAAAGAATGTTAGTAGTTGAAAATAAATTTAGGAAAACGTAAGCATATATGATTTTGGCATACAATCTATTTCTTTAAGGTAGAAGGGCCAAAAATGGCATGCATTGCAAAAGTTTTAAATTTACTCTTCATTTATCGGTTTTGCTAAAGATATCCCTCTAATTATATATTTTGGCTTATATATAGCCTTTGACTAATAGTCAACACTAAATTAAAAAATATTATTTAAATTTCATGTGACATTATAGTCCAATTTTAAAGGGAACTTGCATAAATATACTATATTAAGAAAATATTTATCATTTATATGTAGCAATAATATTTTCTTTTCATTTGATCACTTTTAACACAGTTCTAATACAATTTTAATACATATTAAAGAGAACAATTTATAAAACACATATAATACAGATTTTATTGATAAATAAAACATTTATCACACATTTTCACTTATAATACATTGTCTTAATTTCTTACCAAACAAACATAATATATTTTAAAATAGTTATAATACCTATATATTGTATACATAATTCACTTTTAATACATATTGCAAATTTCTCATAGTATTGCTATATGTTGCTACAAATAGTAATAAATAAAAAGTATCACTAAAATCAATAATTATTTATTAAAAGATATATTTTTAAGTAATTTTTCCAATTTGGTTTTTAAACTCTGACTCCAATTAAATAAAATTGGCCCATTCAATTTTCTAACTTACTTGACCCAAACATTTACCAAACTTTGTTCTTTTATTTACTCTTCAAATTAAACTTTTTTTTAATTTAGTGTTGACCAATAATGAACGGACATAAATGTAATTAGAGGAATATTGGTAAAATAGGTAAATAAATGATATATTTATATTTAATGTGATAATCCTAATGCATTTTGGTCAATTTCCATTTCTTTGAAAATTCTGCAAGTTATCAAATTGGTGACAAATCCCACAGTTGAATGGTCTTATATTCCGCCGCGTTAAGTTATTTGAATAGTACACGATGAGTGCATTTTATACTTATCATTGTCTATTATATTGATTATTGAAAGTTAATATATACAATAATTTAAATAAGGAAAAAAGCTCAAATATGCATTGAACTTTGAGAAAAGACTCATTTATGTCACCTGTTAAAAGTTTAACTTATTTATGTCATTTTTCGTTAGAGAAAAGACTCATTCATTTCATTATTTGTTAACTGAAATGACGTAGATGAGCCTTTTTTTCAAAGTTCGATGACATATTGAGTATTTTCCCTTTCCTTTAAATAAATGATAAATGTTGTTTACCGTGAAGATGAAGCTATAACCACGCTTTAGAACATCTCCTAAGAACCTGGTTCTTCTCCACATCATCTTTATAAAGTCTTTCGACATGTATAATTTCTCCCCAACGAAATCCACACCGTCCGTTTCGAGCTTGTAACAATTAAGATGGAGGAATTTGCATCTTCGATATGATATTTGATCCATCGCAACGATCAAAAGGTTTTTTATTAAATCGTCGGTACCTTCTCCAAGCCAAAAACCATCCAAGAAAATATCCAACATCGGCTTATCTCCCTCCACATATGCCTTATTTACAATCGCGATAATTACCATCTTGTCTTCCGTTGAAGCTCCCACTAATGCTTCTTCAAGCTCATCTCCATACATTTTCATGTTAAACTGAAATTAATACATACATAGTTAATAATTGATGAAAGAAATACTTATATTAAAATTATGATTAATTAATTGCTTACCGTTTTTGTAGGTTGACTTGGATATAAAGCAAAATTGTTGCTCTTAGAGGAAGAAGTTAACAAGAGAATATATAATAACACTATGGTAAGAAGTGTGTACACAATATAGTGATAGTATTCCTTGATGGGATTCTTGAAATCCATATTGCAAGACTGACTTCGGTTAGGTTCTTTTATCAATCTCGATGTTAAGAGATGAGAAGAGGGAATTAAATAAGAATGACTAGTTGCGTGGTTTTTCTAAACTCCAACTAAATTTGTGCCTCCCATTGGTTTTGTACTTCTCTTTTTATTTGTTCAACTACTTAATTAAGGGAATTCTTTAAATAGCCCACGAAATTTTTCATTGACAAATATTGTAAAGAATTTTCAAATTACGTGTGCTATTAGAATAATTGGTTGATTAAAATATATTTTATTCTTAGTTCCTAAAAAAAACTTTAAATGTCATGGTTTGGATTCCTCCGTCCGTTAATCAAAAGTCTCGGATTCAAGCCTTGAATAATAAAAAAAATGGCTGGAAGCGTATGTAGACATTGAAATTTTGTGGAACTCTAGAAGATGCGTTCAATTCGAGTTGGGACTTTATAACGCGTGTTCAACTCCAATTAGGATACTCAACCCTAAACCCTAGTTCATGTCATCTCGAATATTCCGAACATTCTTGAAATATTCATAGAGATCAAAATCAATCATCCTAGTTGAACACACCTTGTAGAGTCCAACTCGAATTGAATGTATCTTGGAGAGTCCAAACTTTTGCATCATCCCCTCAAATAAAACATGTAATGTGCATATCAGATTAATCATGCTTCAACCTAAGTATCCGTCAGGGGAAAAAAACTTTCAAAGTCTGAGACTTTAGAAAGCTTGTGAAAAGTATATAGAATATCATGTGACGGACTTTTTCCACATTTGTAAACTGTTACTATAAAACTTAAAAGAATATAGAATGTTCAAACGAACTTGACTTTCTTCTAATAAAATAAATAGGAAAACAAGGTATTCTACGTGGAAGTGAAATTTTTTTCTCATTATTAATATTATATTTTTATGAATGTTAATTACTGTCAAAAGGACACCGCTAAGTAGTAGAGGTGAAACCTAAAAAACGTACAGATCTTCAATTATAGTGGATAAAATATAAAAATAATAATTATTTTTTCTAGCAATGTTAAAAGTGACAAGAAAAAATAATTGTATTTTATTGAGATTAATTTGAATTCGTGCTAAAAATAAAAAGAAACACACGTCTGAATTGAATGAATCGAAAGTTCAAACCAAAGGAGAAGAGAGTGGGCTTTCACTAAATACTAGACCTCTTATTCTGGCTGGAATATGGGATACAATTGAAGATCCAACCCATTTGACTATAACAAATTTGTTGCACAATAGAGATGAAATTCATGTATTGTGCAACAAGAAAATTACAGTCGGAAAGTAGGAGTGGCAAATGAGTGGATAGGATTGAATATGGATCGAATTAATATAGATTGGATTATGATCCACCCATATATAATATAGGTAAATATGGATCTAGTCAAATATGATGGTTTGGGTAAAATGATTGTAACCCACTTTAATCTCCTAAAGTCAAAAAATATTAAATTAAAGTTAAATTGTTAATACCTCAACCTCTACCACCCCATCCCACCCCACCCTACCCCTATATTATTATTATTTTTAAAAATATTTTTCATAAAAAAAAAGAAATTTTAATTTCTATATATTTTTTTTTTTGGGTGAAGTGGTAGGACGACCAAGGGTAAAAATGTAATTTCATTATAACAAAAATCTATTAAGAAAGATAGTAAATAATTCTAGAAACATCTTTCTATATATTAAGTGAATTATGATCAAGAAAATTAAATAGTTCTAGAAACATCTTTTCATATTGTTATTACCATTAACTTATTTTATTATTACTTCACTTTCTTTTCTTTTGTGAGTTATTGTAATATCTATTCATTACTCTATTTTACTATTACTTTAATTTAATTCTTAATATTTTTTTCTATTCATTATGCTTATAAAAAATGCCTACTTTAATATAAAAAATCGTTATGAATTAATTATTTTCACCTTTATTTTGGCTCTAATTAATATACTTGAAAAGAAATAAGTGTGATAAAAATTAATAATATATATTCGATCGAAATTAAAGAAAAAAGATGTTAAAAAGTAACTTTACAAATAAAAATGAATAGGATGATATATTTGCATTTAAGACAATCAAGAATAAAAGTGTAATTTCATTATAACAAAAATCTATTAACAAAGATAGTAAGAAAAATAAATAATTGTAGAAACATCTTTCTATATATGAAGTGAAAGATGATCAAAGGTAAAAATGTAACTTCACGCAAACAAAAATCTACCAAGAATAATAACAAAGAAAACTAAATAGTTCTAGAAACATCTTTAATTATTGTTATTACTATTAACTCATTTTATTATTACTTCACTTTTTTTATGAGTTATTGTGATATCTACTCATTACTCTATTTTTACTATTACTTTAATTTAATTCTTAATATTTTTTATGTTCATTATACTTAATAAAAATGCCTACTTTAATATAAAAATTCATTATTTAAAAATATAATTAATTACTTTTCACTTTTTATTTTGGCTACTAATTAATATACCTGAAAAGAAATAAGTGTGATAAATTAATAATATATATTAGATTGAAATTAAAGAATAAATAAAATTAGTTTCAATATTAAAAAAAATATGCTAAAAAATAACTTTACAAATAAAATGAATAAGATGGTATATTTGCATTTAAAGTAAACTAAAAATGTTTACTAGATTATAAAAGAGTAGTTCTTCATTAAAATATATAATCAAATTTTTACTTTTATATGATTTCAAACATATTAATCTGAATAATGAACTAATGTAAGTTTGATTTAAATTTAAAATTGTCTGGCCACAATTTGGTATTTTTCTATTATATAGAAATATTAAGTTGAGGACAATCAAGGATAATATGATCATTTCATACATATTTTATTTTAAAATTCTATAAATTCTATTTTTAAATTTGTAAACTGTTTCTATAAAAGAATATAGAATGTTCAAACGAACTTGACTTTCTTCTAATAAAATAAATAGGAAAACAAGGTATTCTACGTGGAAGTGAAGTTTTTTTCTCATTATTAATATTATATTAGTGAACTTCTCCGCGCTTCGCGCGAAATAAATAATTATTTTATAAATTTGTTATTAACTAAAAAAATCGAAACTTAGTTTTACAACTATAGTTCTTTTAAGAATTTTTAAATATTAAAAAATTGTTAATTGTTTTAATTTTCGTTCATCACCTAAATATACATGAATATGTTTTAACCAAAATAAACTATCAATAATAAAAATTGTATTTGATAAAATTTAACATGATGACTTTCATACAAAGTGTGATTTGCAATAAAATTAAAACTCGATATTTAGATGAGTCGAAAACATTATAAAAATGTAAATGATAACTATTTATTGAGTTCTTCTTTCATCCATATGTTAAAGCCTTTTCAAATGCTAAATAATGTGCTTTTTATTTTCATTATCATTAAACCTCTTAGATAGCATACTTACAGTGTAACATAAGAAATAAATAAAGTATCGATATGCTCACATCTTTTTCTATTGTCCACTTGACATTCGATAAATAAAAATAAAGTACAAAATAAATTTATTTTATCATTTTTTTGTTCTTCACTTTGTTTTAAGTTTTGTAATTATTTCTGCAGTCAACAAATCAATTATTAATAACAATTCTTATTGACATCACTATTAACACAGACATGTTATTACATCACATAATACTCTCCTTTTCATTTAATTTTGTAATTTTTTTTTGAAAGTGCTAAATATTGCGTATACACTTTTGTTTTTGGAATCAAATGGTTATTTATGTGTAACATTATTTGTGTGAGTAAATTATGCACAAAAATTAAAACGATCTTGATTAGCAATAAGTTTTTTTTACATTTGATATTTACCAATTTATTCGTTATGAAATTTAATTATAAAAAGTAAATTACTTCTTAGTTAAAAAATAAAACTTGATGAAGAAAAGAGTAACTTGTTCGAACCTCAACACATGTTAGTGCCTCTGTTTTTGATGCTTCAATAACATACAAACAATTGCTAGAGTATAAAATTATGATGTAATAAAAAGATGGCTAAATGATGTGTCCAGATATTAATTAAATCTCTTGTAACAACTAAAATTAAACTTAATTCAAAAAATATTTAAAAGTTATAAAATAACTATTAGCTTGAACGTTTTCAATGAAATAAAAATGTTTGTTATTAATATATCCTTCTCGAAAGATCTTATTGCATCGCTACATTATAGCCATTAAAAATAACATAATAAGTTTGATACCCATTTAACGTCTTAATTCATCAAACTTATCATTAAAATGAATCAACAATTTTAAAAAAAAATCAGAACATACTATAACATAACCTGAGTTAATAAAATTAATAATCTAAAATAGTGAGTGAATATGGGCGGTAAACACAAGAATAAAAAAACAAATGTTGAACCAAGAATAATATATTATCAAGAAATAGCTAAAAATAAAAGAAAATAAATTATGTACATGTATCTAGCCGTGATGACAATTGAGCACTAAAGGTCATATTAATTTACGATATATGAGTAACAAAAAGATAGAGTTTTCAATCACGGTTGAGGCTGAAATCAAAGAGCCAACTCCGACAATCTCCTCCTTAACTTAACTCGTAAAACCTATGACCTATCAACAACTTCTGACATTATTTTTACTCCGTTTGGATATTTATTAGTTTTCAACTATAGCTGCTAATAGCCAGAAGTAATTATACAGTATCACAAGGATTGAAGACTTTGTATTTTTCAATCCATAAAATTCATTTCTGCAATAAGAAAATACAGCTTCAAGCAATATTTTTCACTAAACAAATATATATAAAGACAAAAAAGAAGTAAAATGAAATTGAAAATTTATAATCCAAATATAAAAGTTACATTGAAAAGATAAATAAGCCATTATAATAAGAAGAAGAATGATCACATCTCTTAATATGATGAAAACTCATAACCTTCGGATACAACCACACTACCCTCTAAAAACCATTTTTGGTTTTTCCTATGTATTTTCTCTCTTCTGCTTAAAGTTAAAGAACTAAAACTTTCAACTCAAAATGGAGGAAAGTTGATGAAAGAACAATTGCATGTTTCACAATTAAGAAATTTATTTTTATAATGTCACACTAATTAAATGAAAAACCGTTACATGTTCACAATTAAAAAGATATTTATTCTTATTAATAATATAACCTATAGGGGAATATATAACATTATAAGAATAGAAAAAGATAGGTAGTTGAAATGTGAAAGGTTGTAGTATTAAAAATATAACATTATAAGAATAGGAAAAGATAGGATAGTTGAAATGTGAAAGGTTGTAGTATTAAAAAAAATATTTATGAGGTTTGTTTAATGGGGTAATTTTTATTTATTTATTTTTGCAGTTTTTTTTAGACAAAAAAATTGAGAGAAAAAAGATAAATGTCATCCTTGGCAAAAGAGAGGTGCCACCTCACATTTCTAACATCTAGCTTTATATTATATATAGATTTTTATGAATGTTAATTACTGTCAAAAGGACACCGCTAAGTAGTAGAGATGAAACCTAAAAAACGTACGAATCTTCAATTATAGTGGATAAAATATGAAAAAAAATAATTCTAGAAATGTTAAAAGTGATAAGGAAAAATAAAAATTATTTTTTAAAAATAATGAACAAGTAAAAATTTAGAAAAAAGAAGTATTTTATTGGAATTCATGCTAAAAAAAAACACATATTGAATTGAATGAATCGAAAGTTCAAGCCAAAGGAGAAGAGAGTGGACTTTCACTAAATATTAGACTATAATTGAAGATCCAACCCATTGACTATAACAAATTTGTTGCACAATAGAGATGAAATTCATGTAGTGCAACAAGAAAATTACAATAGGAAGTAGGAGTGACAAATGAGTGGATTGGATCAGATTTGGATGAATTGAATATGGATAGAGTTAAAATAGATTGGATCGGATTTGGATGAATTGAATATGGATCGAGTCAAAATAGATTGGATCATAATCCACCCATATAAATTATAGGAAAATATGGATATGGTCAAATATGATGGTTTGGGTAAAATGGTTGTAACCCACTTTAATCTCCTAAAACTAAAAAATATTAAATTAAAGTTAAATTGTTAATACCTCAACCTCTACCATCCGATCCCACCCCACCCTACCCCTATATTATTATTATTTTTTAAATATTTTTTCATAAAAAAAAAAAGAAATTTTAATTTTTTACCCTATACCCCCACCCCCAAAACTTTTTTTCAGAACACTTTCTTTTTGAAATTATTTTTTGCCAACCCTACCCCTACCCTTGGACACCTCCCACCCACACCAAAAAAATTTATAAAAAGATTTTCAAAAATTTCCAAATTTTATTTTTGCCCCACCATCCTATCCCCCACCCCAAATCCACCCCACCCCACCCTTAATTTTTTATTTTTAAAAGCAGATAGTGCAATTAGGGATTTTTATGATTAGTGAGTGATATATGGGTATATATGAATTCTCATGTTTATCCATTTTATCCATATTTGTATAATTGTATGAGCTTAAATAGGTTGAAGTACATATTTACCTATTTAAGAAAATATGAGTGATTTTTTTAATTTAATATGAGAAAAATTGATCCATTTCACTTATATGAGTTGAAATTGTCACCCCTAGTTGTATGTAAGGTCGAGTAGTTGAATAAAATTTTGTCTAAGAACAATAAGTTTTTTTTTTTTTTCAAATTTAACAATTATACATTCAAATCTATCGTAAACGAATTTAAATTCGAAATGTATGTTTCATAAATCACTAAAAACAAACTACAATGAGTAATTTGTCACAATAACAAAAAATCTAACGAACTCATTTTATTACTCCCTCCGTCCACAATTGTTTGTCAGGGTAAGGTCATGCACACCCCTCAAGAAAAATTTAATACAAGGTGTAATTTGACTAATATAACCCTACTATATCAAGAATACCAAAGTCACATAACTTTTCAATTGAACTACACTATCATTAAGGGCAAAATTGGAAAAAAGTAATTAATTGTTTCTTGATTGTTTAAATTGACAATTAATCTTGGACATCTATTTTTAGTATACCTGCCAAACAATTGTGGATGGAGGGAGTATAATTATAATTTATTATTATTTTTAATTTTTCTACTAATATTCATTTAATTTAAAATTACTAATCACAATCAAAATTCAAGATCACCTTTTTAAAGATATTAACTTAAGTTAAATGAGGTGACCAAATATATGACTAAATATCTCAAAAGATCACTCAAGTATAGAAAATTATTTGAAAAATTCACTCATGGTCAAGAATAATAATTAGTTACAACTGTTTTGGTATCTTAGGCATAATTAGTTTTCCAATTCTCACTTAAATGGCAATCATGACATGCTGTTCACTATACAATAGCACATAATCATACAAACTGGGTAACTCAAGCAGACAATTTTATTTTTTTGAGGTTATAATGATTTTTTTTTTGAGAAATTGAATAAAAAAGATGTTATAAAATCAATTAAATTAAATAATACTACATGATAAAGGGAAATTTAATTAAATCATAAATTTTTATGTTAATAATAATTAGGTTAAGAAAATATTTATTAAAGAAAATAAAATAAGAGAGTTAAGCATAATATTATAAACTACAATGGAAGTAAGTAATACAAAACTAAATTTGAAGGGTGGTTTGTGCAATTATCTCTTTTATTTTTTTGTTATAATGATTTTCTAGAAAAATAGTTTCACTTGAGTGATTTTATAAAAGAAAATCCATAAGTTGAGTGACTTTATTGATACAAATTAAGTTGAGTGACCTTTTCCAATAATTTCACATACTTGAGTAATCTTTTAAGATATTTACTCTGTAGACACGTATTTTTTGACCGAACTTAAAATTTTACACCATTCTTAGAGCTGAAATATTTTTATAAATATAAATTAAACATTTTGACTTTTCTCTTATTTTTATTAAGTTTATTTTAGAAGATTTGAAAACAACAAAATAGAATCACTTTTTAAGGTAAGTTTTATTGTCAATTGTTTAAAAAGAAATGGAAGATTGCAAAAAATCTATATTTGAAATTAAGTTTTTATAAATAAGCTAGTATTATTTAATTGTTTTTTTTATATATATAGCTAGTTGACTTTTTCTTAGATTTTTATTAATTTTAAATAATTAGTTTATATGTTATTATAATTTATTATTTGTAGTTAGTTATTATTCTTTTAAAAGTAGAGTAAAACTAAAATTAAAATAAAAAATAACCTAAATAATCTAACAAACCTACCCCACTCCTACTCCTATCCAAAACATACTACACGTACAAAACCAAAAGGGAAAAGGAGAACAAAAGCTTTTGACTTATCTTCCAAAAATTAAAAAAATAAAACAAAAGCTTTTGACTTATCTTCCAAAAATTAAAAAATAAATAAGAAAAGAAAATAAAACCATCATCAAGTTATACTCCCACTTTCTCTCAACTTCCCCACACTCCCACTCCCTCACGTTTTCCTCCACATTCCACACCCCACACAATACAACCCACTACCCCACACCTACACCTATCCTAACACCTATATACATACACCCACATACTACAAAAAGAGGGAGATCATCAGCAACAAAAAGGAGGTACACACAAAGAAAAAAAGGCACACACAGAGATATAGGCATTAATTAAAAAGCAATACATATTGTACTTTCTCACTTTGTGATTGAAGATCTGAAAATCTATTTTTCACGGTTTCAAGTTCGCGGCTCCTGATTATTTGTCTTTTCTTCTCGTTAACTAATTTTCACAAGAGGTAACATTTATTTGTATTTTATTTTTTGCATAATTTTATGTCATTATTGTGCAAGAATTAATTTCAATATATTGAAGTTGTTCAGATTTCGTATGTGTTTAATCTGTTAATATTATTAATATTGTGTACTGAAATATATTCGAACATGCTATATGACAT
>NW_006239190.1:451502-453200 GCF_000226075.1 Solanum tuberosum | reverse complement strand
AATTCTTTGTTTGATCGTATTTAGAAAAGTATTAAGTCATGTTTTATGCTATAATATGTGTGTTGTCTTAATATTTAGGGTTCTAACAAAAATAATAATAATAAACTTGTTAGGATGAGAAGAAGAAAACGAATTGAATTAAAATAGATTAAAAAAAAAATTAAAACAAAATGTACAGAATGTCAAAAAAAATATTATAAAAAATATTAAAAAAAAAGAACAACGAAAAAAAAAAGGAACAAAAGCATAGTACAACAAAAAATTAAAAATAAAAAGCAAAGAAGAAAAACAGAATGTAAATAAAAAATTAAATAAAAAAAAATAATGAAACAGAACGTTGAAAAACAAAACAAAAAAAAATTACAGAGAACAAAAAATAAAAAAGAAATAAGAAGAGAGAAGTAGAATGAAAGAAAAAATAATATAAAATTAATAAAACAAAATGTGCAAAAAAAAAAAGGTACAAAAGTTATCTAAAACAAAGTGTCCTGTTATTCTATATGACATGTAGATAATATTAGTTTAAATTTAGTATAAATACTAAAGATTTTTTTATATTTTTTTTTTATCTTTTCTCTTAAAAAGGACCCTTTTATGAGTTCATTAATTTATGACATTAGATTTGGGGGTAATAACTTGCAAATAATAAAAATCGCCTCATTGTTTTAAGCGAAAATATTTGTTAAATGAGATATAGTCACTAATTATTAGTTAAAGTGTACTCTTAATGTATTTGTTGTTTTATTATGCTTTCATAAAAAAAAAAATTAAATTATAAATTAATTACGCTCTGTTTTGTTAATGCTTGGAAACACTATTGTTGCTCTTACTTTATTTGTTTATATTTTGTTATGCTTCACTGAAAATTAATAATTATATTAAAATTTGTAAATTAATAACACTCTGTTTAGTTAATGATTGAAAGTAAATTTATGCTTTAATAAATTAAGGTTTAATTAATTGAATTTAATATTTTGTGGGGGAGGTGATAAGTGACATATAGAAAAGGTTTTGGTCACTTTAACATTTTGACGTTGACATTCGCTTTTAGATTGTTTTAACATAATAATAGGTATATATTAGGATCTATTATACATTGGATGAGTACAAACGTAATTAAATTTATCTCAATTAAGAATGTGGTTCCACACCTTTTTGAGATACTTAAGAAACTCAAGGATGCGGTTATGCACCTTGGACAAATTCAAGGATGCGGTTGCGCACCTTGACCAAATTATTTTAATAATTAACTTTCATTAATTTGAATCAAGAGGCTTCTAGGTTATTAATATTGTAAGAATAAGTTTGTTTTAGTGTTATAATGAATAGTACATCTAAATGTTGTCTTCATATCATAGCGCAAGTTGTTTGTCACTTTTATTCATTTTCCTTAATATGTATATGGTATCTTTAACATGATAGGTGTGTGTTTGTTTATTATTTTTATCATCACTTGTTCAATAAATATAAACAATAAAGAAGAATTGGATTAAACATGATAAATGATATATTTGTAGTAAAACTTTAAATTTGTTTTTTTTTTTAATTTTATTTTTTGTTAAAGATCGTATAGCTTTGTTAAATTTTTTTAGTCAAGCTTTAAGATGTGTCGAACTACAAACGAGTTAAGACACATAGTAAAGCAAATTCCAATAAAAAAATGTGATTCCACATCTTTATGGAAATATTTAAAGATGA
>NW_006239190.1:446227-451474 GCF_000226075.1 Solanum tuberosum | reverse complement strand
AAATATATGACCCGTTTCAAAGGTCGGTTTCAATTAAGAATGTGGTTACACATCTTTTTTTGAAACGCTTAAAAGAAATCTAAGGATGCAGTTATGCACCTTGGACCAATTATTTTAATCGTCAAATTTGTTAAATTCAAACCAAGAGGTGTAAATTGAGATTATGAGATGTGATAAACTCGAGAGGGGAAGACAGTTATGTCTCCAAATGTCAAGATCGAGAATGCAGTTATGCATCCGGTTTAAGACTAATAAAAATTCAACAATTAAAAAATAAGCGAACCATGGCATATAGACACAACCAAAAACATATCAAGATAAGTACAACTCAATAAAAGCGACCGTACTAGAACCACGGGACTCGAGGGATGCCTAATACCTTCCCCTCGGTCAACAGAATTCCTTACCCGAATTTCTGGTTCGCAGACCAAATAAAGAGTCATTTCCTTATGATTAGGGATTAAACAAAAAGTGACTTGGAATACCATAACTCAATTCCAAATGGCGACTCTGAAAAAAATTAAAACAATCCCTAATCCATAACGTCACTTAAATTGGAAAAACCCTCCAGCCATCGCGCAAAAAAGGGTGTGACATACTCCCAAATATAGTGTCTCAATTTTCACATGAAGTCTTTAAACTTGGTAAATAACATAATTTTAGTCAACGATCAGATCATTTGGTTGGTGGGATATATATATTAATTTTGGGATAAACAAAATATTTTATTATATGTTTAGTCATAAATATTAAATAATTTTAAAATTATTTATTTCATTAGTTATATTAAAATAATAAATTAATTATCTCAACACATGAAATATTTTTATCAACCAAACAACCCCTTAGGGAAAACCTGAAGAGTGGCATCAGCCTACTCCCAAGTATTCTCTAGTCGCCCAATAGTTCGGAGTCCAGAGTCAAAAGGGCAAAAAAATGACCAAAAATTTCAAAAGGGCAACAA
This sequence comes from Solanum tuberosum, assembly GCF_000226075.1. Classification (NCBI taxonomy): domain Eukaryota; kingdom Viridiplantae; phylum Streptophyta; class Magnoliopsida; order Solanales; family Solanaceae; genus Solanum; species Solanum tuberosum. The sequence continues at coordinate 450,510 of NW_006239190.1, read as the reverse complement.
AAACAAGTCTGAAACCAAAAGAGTAACATTTAAACGGTAGGATGAACGACGTTTAAATTACAATAGCAAGGCGCAGGGCCCAATGTGCCTTACAAGGCTCATAGGGCCCCGCACCTTTGTCCTTACATTAAAAAAAAAACATTTTAGCCCCTAAAATTTTACACACAATTTTACATTCGCAAATTTTATAATTTTTTAATATTTTATGAGTCGATAAATCCTTAGCACACAACTCATTTTAACTTTATTCAAATTTGACTTAACTCGCTATTTGACAATTTTACACAAGATATTACTTTTTAAACGCAGTTCATAAAATTTGGCGAAATAATATTATGATGATATTAAACCTGATCTTTAGTTATTTAATAGAATTATTCTGTTCTATTAAATGTTATTTTTATCAAAATATGCAAGCTATTTCACTAATTCAACTTCATTAAGTAGAATTTGAACCCTATTAGTAAATAGTCCAAATTCCAATTAATCCACATAAAATATAAAAAAATTATAAAAATTGCGAATGTAAAATTGCATGTGAAATTTCAGGGGCTAAAAAGTTTTTTTTTTAAATTTTTTTATCCAAGGACAAAGGCTCCCGCCTATGCGCCTTATAATACGCAGACAGACTCGCACCTTGTAAGGCTTTGTCTACTTGCGCCTTGTAAGACGCATAGGGCCTCGTGCCTTGCTACCCTAATTTAAAAGCCGTCCACCCTATCGTTTAAATGTTACCCTTTTGGTTTCAAATTTATTTTTGTTGCTCTTTTGAAATTTTTGATCATTTTTTTTTTCCTTTTGACCCCGAACTCCAATAATTCGTATCATAAAAAAAAAACTTGTTTAAGCAAAAGCTAAAATTAAAAGTTATTCTTTTATCAGAATACTTTTATCTATTATATTAAAATTATTGTAGCTTGTTTGAGAGTGTTGAAAAAAATAAAATGCTTATTTGACCCTATTTATATATATGTATATTAATTTTTATGAAAAAATAAGTGTTTTAAGATAACTTTAAACCTCTAGAATGATAATTAGAAGTTCGCAGTGATGTAGCCAAAAGTTTTATGAAGGAGATTTAAAATATGAAAAGTAAACACACATAAAAGTCAAAAATAATTTGATATATATATATATATATATATATATATATTTGTTGTGTGAAGAGTGCATTATGACCTGTGATCGCCTGCCTGGTGTGGCGGCTCCCCCCTTCAAGTTCTTATATAAATCTTTAAATTATAATTAATTTTAATCTTCAACATATGTTTTTTACAACCACTAAAAAATTATGATATATATATATATATATATATATATATATTAGTTGTGAAAAACTCGTGCTATGCATGAGTCTAATATTTATTCAGGAATTTATTTTTTAAGTGGTACTAGTTAAACTTTTTAAACTATCTCATTAAGTGTAAAATAAATACCCGATAAATATTATTAATATAGTGGTACATAAAATGATTTTAAAAATATTTTTCTTCATCAACATTTGATTTTTTTACTCAAAGTAATTGTAAAATACACATAAAGCTAAAATGAGTTTCATAATTTCAAAAAAATAGTACACTAATTAAATTAAAATAAGTATCCAAAAAAATAATTTCTCTTATTAAATTAAAATAAAATCCAAAAAATAATTTCTCTTATTTTAAATTTTATCACTATTTCTAATTTTCATGTCAAAATAAGAGTCTAGTCTAGGAATAATATTAGAGAGAGATTGCCTGTGCAGAGATAGTTTCCTCTTTTCTTCCACTCTTGACTACTGCAAAATGCAAATCTTTGCTTCACTACATCAAAGGAACAAACAAAAATGATATGCTAATCCAAATGAAACATACTAAACATACCCAAGGAACATGTACTGTTTGAAACACGAGATATGTCTAAGAAAATGTATACATAGTTGAGAAGTTTGAAACTTAATTTTTTTTTATTTGCATATTTAAAGTTCAATTGACAAATAAAATATATTGATTAACAAATAAAAAATTAATGACCTTATATTTTTTGATAGTCACCATGTTCATGACCGGTGAGTTACTTGAAATTAATGATATGGAAAAGGATAACATCTTCTCAAATTGTAAAAATGTAATGAAAAATTTAGTTGGGTGGTTTTATTGATATAAATTGCTTAAATTAAATGATTTTATTGATATAAAACAAAGTTAAATGACTTTGTTAAATAAATTGTTAAAGTTGAGTGACTGATTTGGAATATTAACTCCAAAATAAGGATGTATCTCTTACCATAATTGTTATATGCAAAACCCTCAAAAGATTTGCGAAATATAATGAAAAAGAAGAAAATTTTACCAGTCACAATCTCCAAACTTTGATGAAAATAATATTTCAAAAGAAACATAGTTTATGTATTGATTTTGAATCTTACCTTTTGTATTTTTATTTAGCCATGTCAATTACTCTTTTCATGTATTCCATGCTAAACAACGGACAAAAACCTTTCGAAGAGTACCAGTGAACATCTTAAGCTACTTTGCCAAGAAAATGAAAAATATGAAGATAACTGTTGTGGTGGCAGAAAATAAAAGAGAGAAGGAGAGGGGGTTCCTAGAAAACTTGCAATTTCTTTTACGATAATGAGACACATTTCATTAATTAATTTGAAAAGACTAAAATATCCTTACACAAAAAATAAAAGGACACCTAACAGACATGTTGATACCTATGCGTTTAACTCATACCTCTTTAGTAATAGAAAAGAAAAAAAACATTGATGGGTGAAAATTGAACTGAAAAAATGTCCCATGTAATCATATAAGCAAAGGGCTAAGTTGTCAAGAGATCAAAATATTTCACGTTAACTACAGTTAATTAATTTTTTGATCAATAGCACTACATCATTTTAATAAATTTACAAAAATTAACCTTTTGAGCCCATATTTCAAAATATAGGATAAACTTGACATTTAAGAGAAACAATTAATTTTATTGATAATTGTGATTCGGGAAAAAGTACTCCAGAACAAAGAACAAATAAGTACTGCACAAAAGTAAGCTCAAATGGACCAAAATACCCTCAAAAGAAATTCTTTGACCATATGCTGACATGTTGACGGGAGGTTGATTAACTCCCACTTATAAAATAAATAAATAAATGAATATATATACACATATATATATAAATTGTGCTTGTATCAGATTTAAATACTAATTTTTTTTATTAATTCTATTTTGAAATTACAATAATATTGGGTAATAATGTTGAGGGAATAATAATTTAATGAGAGAAATTCCTACTAGGAGTGTTTATCTAAAAAAATAAATTATGATCCAAATTGAATATACCAACGGACAAATAATGATTAGCATTCTTTATACAAACATAATCATTGATACATATACATAGTAGTTACATATATATAATTATCTAATCGATATACATATACAATTCACCTCTCTACACTCTCTGCCCTTTCTCGCTCGCCTCTTTCCTCTCTCTTCCAATCTCGCTCGCCACTCTAGCCTAACACAGAGAAGTGAGAACATATACATATACAAAAATAATTTTCATAGACACAGGCGAATTAGCATCCGATTTATGCAAATCACCGCGATTTATACAAATCAGATGCTCCACAACGAATATAATTTGACTATGAGCGCAAATAGAAATACTGTAGCTATAAAGCGCTAATATAATTTTTATTTTTGCTATTCCTAAAATTTACTCTTGAAATTTTACATAACCAAAAATTATATTAAATAGGAACTATTTAATTATGGGTAAATTGGTGAAAATATATTTGCGGTAAACGAATTTCTTATGTAGTAAGTAAAGCAAAAAAAGTTGTATGAATCAAAAGAAGTAAGGAATATAGATACTCATAATGCTTTTAAGTTTAAACCTTTTGCTTGATTATCCAAAATTCCATCATATTTTATAGCTAATAACTAAGTAATACGTTTGATTGTTTTATTTCTCAACTATCAACTAAGTAATATGTTGAATATTTTATTTCTCAATTTTTTTTGATTTATAAATGATATTTGGTTTCTAATGTTAATATTACACCGTCAATTTGTTGGTAGAAAAAAATGTATCATCATATAATTTCCGTATTGAGAAGCTTTCACATATAGCAAACACAAAATTCATATTTATATGCTATAGCAAAATTTGCATAATTGCACTCCATAGCAAACATATTTATGTATAATTCGCTATACATATAAAAAAAACAGTTGTATAATTCGCTATACATATACAAAGAAAGCAGTTGTATAATTCGCTATACATATACAAA
>NW_006239190.1:437545-445999 GCF_000226075.1 Solanum tuberosum | reverse complement strand
CAGTTTGTATAAGCGAGAGAGGCAAGGGTGGCGAGCGAAATTTGGGAGAGTGGCGAGTGAGATCTGGGAGAGGGGAGAGAGGGGAACGAAAATATATGTATATATACAATTTCCTCTCGCTTTATACAAACACAAACTCATTTTATACATTTGTGTTTGTATAAAAGCGAGAGAGGCGAGCGAGACTGCCACCAAACGAGAGTGGCGAGCGAGATTCCACCAGGGAGAGTGGCGAAAATAGCAATAGTTTGCTATAGGGTACAATTAAATCAAAGTATATTTATAACATTTAATTTGAATTAATAGTTTGCTATTATATATACTTTTCCCTTAAAAGTACCATAAAAAATGTATCCCCTTGTTTATTCATTTTAAAAATATATATATAATTATACTTTTTGTGCTATATCATAAGCCTCCTTTAAACTTTTAATTTCAAATTTCTAGTGGCTCGCTCCCATTAGAGAGGATAAATTAAAAAACCTAGCTCTCCCTCTTCTAGTTAATAACATTTAGAAAAGTTTCTATGCTAGTTCATAATCGTTTATTAGGTAGATAAATTAATTATGTATTATCTTTTAATTAAACGTATTAATATCAGTTGAAACATGCATAAAGTATAATAACTTATCGAGATTAATATGTATAATTAGAGGCAATAACATACACGGTCCGTGAAGTGGAATGCAAATGGGGGTTACCTGACGTGGAGGCAGGGCAAGGCCACGACCACAACCCAGTCGATGAGTCGTGGTCCTAGTGACGGTCCGTCGTTAGGTCCTGTAACACCCTGAAATTTTTCTCGAACCATCTTTCGTTGTGAGTAAGTTTTTATGAAGGAATTTTATTTTTTTTAAGTATTAAGGTCGGGTCACTAGATGTAGCACCTTGAGTTCCAATAAGAACTAAATCGGAAATAGCAAAAATTGAAATTTTGCAAGTTATGCTTAAGTTAAGAGTTTTGGGTCAACTTCAAACGACCATAACTCTCAATACATGATGAGTTAGGTGTACCATAACTCTAAATTTCGAGCTCGTATGAGGGAGATATTCTCATTTGAAGTCGGGCTGTCCAAATAAGAAAAGTTACCAGAAAATAGAGAGGGGTATTTTGGTCTTTTCCTTACCAAATCAGATTTAATTCATTTTTAGTAAGGTTTTATGGGTATAATCTTATTAGGTTCAGTTTTACAATCCTAATATACACCTAGGGTTTTAGTTGAGCGTTCAAGAAGAGAAATTGAGAAAAGAGGAGAAAAGAGGAAAGGATCAAGGCGTTCGTCGAGGTTCTTGAGTTTTGTTGCAGATCTTCGCCATGAGTTTGATCCCTAAGAGGTATGTAAGCTTCCATAGTGTTGGGTTCGTTCATCCACACGCCAATCATGATTTATTCAACATAATTTTGTTCTTGACATTTAAGGATTTAAGTTCTTGATAAGTGTTCTTGAAGTTTCCTTATCGATTATGTTTTGATGTAACATTCTACTTGGGTAAACTTCAAACAACCATATCTCTTAGAATATAGAGAGTTATGTGAGCCATAACCTATCCAATTAAAGGTATTTTTAATCTTACTTTCCTAATGCCACCAATTTCGTGTCAATCCCTATTTCTGAGTAAAAAGTTATGATTATTTTAGTTAACCTATACAGTGCTGTTACGAATTAGCCGACGGAAAAACATTAAAAAGGGTTGTTTTTGTTTTTTTACATCCAAGAAAACCCTAAACGAATTTCTTGATATCAAAATTTTTAATTTGTAAACGTTCAAAAAATATATAAAATTAAGAAAAAGACATAAAAACACCTCAAAAAATTCTCGAATCGCATCTGTCACCTTAGAATATCGATACGAATAAAATATCAAAAATTCACATTTTTTGTGAATGCTCGAAAAATATAAAAAAATTTAATTTGTAAACGTCCGAAAAATATAAAAATCAAGAAAAAGACATAAAAACACCTCAAAAAATTCTCGAATCGCATCTGTCACCTTAGAATATCGATACGAATAAAATATAAAAAAAGGCTCAAAAGAATCATATTTTCATCTTTTAATCCATCATTCTCTTCTATCTCAAATCCTAAGACAAAATCCTAAGGAAAAATCAAAGTAGAAGACTCCATTCAAGATTCTTTCAATCTTTTTCAAGATTCTTCCAATCTTTTTCAAGATTTTCTTCAAGGTAAGTCTTTCTCCAAGAATTCCATTTTTTCAACTCAAATTCCTCCATACAATTATGAATCACTAATGAAAATCATAATTTTTGGCCATAGAGATTTCAAGAAACTAATTCAAGAATCTCAAGAAAGGTTTTCTTCATCGTTTACCTTCTAGCTTGGGTTTCAAGGCTTCTAGTCAAGTTTTTCTTCAAGATTCATCAAGAACCTTGTTCTTCTAGGTATGTAAGGCTATCATAGTATTGGAATAGTTCATCCTCACGCCCTACATCTACTTTCAGATCAGTAAAATAGTAATCTAGGATACTTTCCCTAGATTTGTGTATTTTTGAAATATGTTGATTTTGAGTTGTTGAGTTCATGTTTCTTTTAAAAGTTCTATTCCTAATTATCTTAATGCTATATTGTTATTGAGATCCTTCGTATCATGAATCATAACTCTTGAATTCATAATTCAAATTCAAGAAAGAGTTAAGAGTAGAGTTCAAGAAAGTCTTTGAGTTCAATTGTGAATCCTTTGAGATAAACTATCGATTTAAGCTAAGTTTTGAGGAAGTAAGTATGAGAGTGAGAAGAGTCGTATACATGAGTTCCATATTGTTATGTAGACCCTTGAGTCGATTCGTTCATGCCCATAATTCCGCATGAACTCCATAAATTGAGTATCTTTGATAGGAGTGGTATCTTCAAGTTCTAAGTCTTGAGTATTGAGTTCCTAATCCCTTTTGAGTTTTATTCCTAATCATGGGACTATTAAATATTACCCATGGAGTGCTTGAGTTGAGTAGTTCATGCCCATAATTCCGCATGAACCCTATAAGTCAAGTAGTCTTGAGACGAGAAATATCTTTCAAGTCCTTGAGTTGAGATTGTTCATGTCCATAATTCCACATAAACCCTCTGAGTTGAGTGTTCTTGAAACGAGTATTACCATTAAAGTTCTTGAGTTCTGAGTTGTTGGTCTCGAGTATTGAGTTCTAGTTATGGTTATTGAAAACCTTGAATTAAGTCGTTCATGTCCATAATTCGGCATGAACTTTATTCTAAAAAGTCTTTTGCAAATGCTTTAAACTTGTTTTAAGACTTGAGTTTTGAGTTGAGTTAAGAGTAAAGAGTGAAATTCATTTCTTCAGAAGAGTATATGGGACTATGTATTCCCAAAGAGTAAATGTTTTCACATTTAATCAAGAAAGAAAACATTGATTTTCAAAAGAGCCTTTGAGCTAGTTTTCAGTAAAGATTAAAATGTTTTCACATTTAATCAAGAGAGGAAACACTGATTTCCAAGAGAGCCTTTGGGCTAGTTTTTGAGCAATTATCTCAAATCACAGAAAGAGTTATGTTTAAACATATGAGCTAGTTATATTTTGGGAGTAGTATTGAGCACCGATATGGGGAGAGTTCAGACAATTCATAGCCCCCATAAACCAAGTAGCCAACGTGGGTAGAAAAGAGGTCATACTTTTTAGATGATTCCTTAGTGCTTTTTAGCATAGACTAGTGGATCCATTTAGTAGTTAGGTTTTATACCCCTGGCAAGGTATAGGACGACCCTAGCAGCGTGAGGCAAAACACTGTATCATCACATAACTCATAAGTGATGGTTGTCAATTAGAGAAACTCCTACAGAGATATTTGTATTTTTACATACACAGAGTTTACTTGTATTTTTATATACAAACAACGTTTATATTGTATCCTTGCATACAAACTGAGTATATTGTATTCTTAAATACATTGAGTTGCTTTCTACTGTTTTAAAAACTTTCCATACATTAGATCTCTTATTGTTGCTTTATATTGAATTGAGTATCCTGAGTTTGAGTACCAAGAGTCGAGTGTCTTATTATTGAGTTGAGACTTATTTCACCGAGTTGAATATTTTATCTTTGAGTTGAGCCTTATTTCACTGTGTTGAATATTTTATCTTTGAGTTGAGTATCTTATTCCTGAGTTGAGTTAGTTGAGTGAGTTCAGAAGAAGTAAGTATGTTTTTTTTTATCAAGTTCAAGCTTATGTTATGCTTTAGAATTCCCCTTACATACTCGTACATTCCACATACTGAGCCATTTGGCCTGCATCGTTTCATGATGCAGATACAAGTATTCAGGGTCATCAGCAGGAGCTTTGTTGATACCACATGGAGTTTGAGTTAGCTATGGTTAGCCTCCTTGCTTCCGGAGGGTTCCACATGTACTTTCAGTTATATTAGTTGTTAGGATGTCGTGGGTCTTGTCCCAACTTCCATCTTTGTCAGTTAGAGGCTTCATAGATAGACAATAGAGTTTGAGAAGTCTGATTCATTTATCTTATTAAATGTATTAAACACTTAAGTTGCCTATTGTTGGCTAGTTGAATATTCTATTTATATTCAGAGTAAATAATTTGAGTTAAAGCTTTGTATTTTAGTTTCATGAATTATGTTCAGTTTTTAAGCTTTTGCATGCTTAAGTTAGTCTTCCACTTGTAGTCAGCCAGGATGAGGGTTCGCTTGGGGATCATCAATGGTTCTTGAGTGCCGGACACGTCCAAGGTGTAGGCTCGGGTCGTGACACGTTCGTTGTCAACCCTCATCAAATTTTAAGTGAGGTTGTTTTGGTCTTTTCCCCTATGCATTATACATTTCAACTATGTCGTTTTACACCTAAACTACGTCATTTTGGTCCATTTTAGCCTAATATTCTAGTGAGATATTACCCAAATCTTTTATTCACCAAAATTCACCAAGCTTAGAACGAAAAAGGAGAAAAGAGGCGATAGCTTCCTCAAGAACACGCAACAGGTTTCCTTCAGTTCCAGCCCCGAAATCGAAAGATTTCTCCGTGAAATTTGTCACTAGGTATGTGCAATTTCACTAGTGGGTTCCTTTCATCCACTGGGTCCTTAGAATTCAATCAGATTCTTGATTCTCTATATCTTGTTTAGACCTAGGGTTTCTAAAACCTTGGAGAATTTTTGTGATTTAGCTGTTATAGTGTTCTTAATCAGATTATCATGTTTTCGTGAAATCATTGCTTAGTTCCTTGAATGAAACTCGGAACCCTAGTTGTGTAAATTCTCTTAGTTCATGAATTACACTTGCTTTGTCAGTTAAACAGATAAACATGCTCCAGTTTTCGAATGTTACATTGTCAGGTCCTAAATGTTGCATATTACATTGTCAGGTCCTAAATGTTGCATTCTCAGATTTGCATGTCAGAACATTGAGCTATCCAGTATTTCAGTTATAATGTGTCTTACACATTTTCAGGTGGGAGTAGACTTAGCACCGAGTGTACTAGGGTTCAACGTACCCTTATAGTCCCGGAACTACGTGCCCCCGTAGGTTTATAAGTCCCCTCTGTGGGTATCATAATTAGTGATCACGCTAGTCATGCCTTTATACCCTGGCAAGGTATATTGGGTCCTCTCGATGAGGCATATACATCGGACTCCACGTTCAGCTCTCGTTGTTTTATGTGGGTTAATAGTAGCTGTCACAGTCAGAATCTAATGTATTTGACCATGTTTTCAGTTATACTTCAGCATTCAGTCTCAGTATGTCATGTTCATGATTAGTACTTGGTCATTTCATTTAGCTCAGTCTTTAGTATATTTCAAAATTTACATTCAGTTCAGATTATATCATTGCTCAGTATGCTTTGTCCAGTTTATGTATTTTGTTCAGCTTAGTATCTATATCGTGCATGCTAAGTACATTCCAAGTACTGACGCATACACTGCGCTACATCCTTTCAATTTTCATGATGAAGGTTCAGGTGTTCAACATCCAGATCACACATAGATCGGTTCTCGATCCGCACTTCAGCAACTTAAGTGGTGAGTTCTCATACTTAAAGGACAATAGACATGTTTTTCGTATTCAGTCTTTGATTTCAGTTTCAGTTTTTCTAGGGTTAGCTGGGGGCATTTCCCAATAATTCTAGTCAGTAGAGGCTTTTTCAGACATAGTATTAGACTCAGCTTTAGTTTTTGAGTGATTGTTTGTTATCACTAAACTCATAGTACTTTATATATGTTCGGCTCAGTATTGGGTATTTCCCATCTTTCAGTTAATTATTGTTTTAAGCTTTCACATAGTATATCTTTATTCAGTTATTTTAGTATGCTTATGATATGCCAGCTTCAGGGCTAGCTTGGGGTCACTTGTGATTTTAGGTCCCGTGTTTACGTCAAGGGGTAGCCTCGAGGCATGACAAATTTTGTATTAGAGCATTAGGTTTAAGAGTCCTAGGATGTTTGAAAGCCGCACTAAGTAGAGCCCTTTTCATAGGTGTGAAGTGCACCACATCTAATGAGAGGGAGGCTATGAAGTTTTTAGGAAAAACTTCACTTTCTTGCCATTCTTATCGTGCGTGGGTATGATCTCCTTTCAAATTTGTCGTCATGCGTTTTAGATCATGCCTCATCGTAGAGCTTACACAAGGAATGCTAATGCACACAATGTTAACATAGTTTCTCCAGTCCCAGACCATAAGGTTTCGAATGCAGAGTTTCAGAATGCGATCAAACTTTTGGCTCAGAGTGGTGCCAATTAGAACAATCAGCATGCCCCAGTTCCTACTAACACTAATGGTGGATCAACTGCAACCAGGGTTCGAGATTTTATTCAGATGAATCCGCCAAAGTTTCTAGGGTCGTAGGTTGGTGAGGACCCACATAATTTCATTGATGAGGTTAAGAAAATCATTGGAGTGATGCAAGTTACCGATAATGATAGGCTAAAGTTGGCATCCTACCATCTTAAGGATGTAGCTCACATTTGGTCCACATAATGGAAGGATAATAGGGGTACGGATGCAACTCTTATGACTTGGGAGTGTTTTACTGGACCTTTTTTTGAATAGGTTCTTCCCGAGGAAGTTAAGAGAGGCTAAAGCTCAGAAGTTTATGAATTTGAAGTAGGGTACCATGTCAGTACAATCATACAGACTTAAGTTCACCCAGTTCTCCAGGTATGTTCTACACATGGTTGTCGATCCAAGGGCATAAATGAGTAAGTTTCTGTTTGGGGTATCCGACTTGGTGAAGACAGAGTGCAGGAATGCTATGCTGTTAGAGGATATGAATATCGTTAGGCTTATGACTCAGGCTCTACAGGTCGAGGGAGATAAGCTTAGGGAATTAGCTAAGGACAACAAGAAGGCTATAACAGAGAATTATGAATACTCTCAGCAGAAATCGGGTGGTGGAAATCGTTCGCAGTTTCAGCAGAGGTCTACAGCCCCAGCACCTTCATCAGCTAGTGCTCCATCCCCAGGTTTCGACAGGATCAGAAAGGTAGGACATTAGGCTCTAAGTCTCAGGGAAGTGCTTCAGGTAGCAGGACTTTCCCAACTTGTCCAAAGTGTGGTAAGAACCATCCGGGCGAGTGTATTGCAGGTAATGAAGGATGTTTTGGGTGTGGTCAATCTGGACATAGGTTGAAGGATTCCCCTTCTGCCAGGCAGGGGCAAGAAGGTAACACCAATAAGGCTTAGTTTACAGCTCCAGCAGCACCAGCAGCACCAGCAGGTCACCCAACTCAGCATGGTGCTTTATCAGGTACATGTGGCGGTCAGTGCCAGAACAAGTTGTATGTTCTTCAGGCTCGCCCGGATCAGGAAGATTCTCCTAATGTGGTCACTGGTACGTTACAAATCTTTCATTTAGATGTTTATGCCTTGTTAGATCCAAGAGCTACATTGTCTTTTATAACTCCATATATAGCAGTCAACTTCGGTGTAAGTCCAGAAACTTTTTCAGAACCCTTCTTAGTCTCTACTCCAGTTGGTGACCCAGTTATAGCTAGACGGGTATAGAGAAATTGCCCTGTCACAGTCTCTCAGAAAGTCACCTCAGTAGATCTTCTAGAGTTAGAAATCGTTGATTCTGATATCATTCTAGGCATGGATTGGTTACATTCATATTATGCCTCAGTCGATTGTAGAACTAGGATCGTTCGGTTTCAGTTTCCAAACGAGCTAGTCTTAGAGTGGAAGGGCAGCAGTTTAGTGCCTCTAGGTCGATTTATCTCTTTTATCTTAAGGCCAGAAAGATGATTTACAAAGGGTATGTCTATCATCTTGTTTGGGGTTAAGGATTCAAACTCCAAAACCCCAACTCTTGAGTCAGTCCCAGTAGTAAATGAGTTTCCAGAAGATCTTCTCGGAGTTCCTCCCGAAAGGGAAATCGACTTCGAAATAGATCTCTTTCCAGATACCGAGCCTATTTTGATTCCTCCTTATAGAATGGCTGCAGCCGAGCTTAAGGAATTGAAAGAGCAGTTAAAAGA
>NW_006239190.1:431881-437391 GCF_000226075.1 Solanum tuberosum | reverse complement strand
TATCCCATCCCCAGGATTGATGACTTGTTCGACTAACTTCAGGGTTCTAGTTGTTTTTCTAAGATATACCTCAGATCCGGCTATCATCAGCTCAGAGTCAGAGATAGTGACATTTCGATGATAGCTTTTAGAACTCGGCATAGTCATTATGAATTTGTAGTTATGTCTTTTGGACTAACAAATGCTTTTGCAGCTTTCATGGACTTAATGAACAAGGTGTTCAAACAGTATTTGGACTTGTTCATCATTTTCTTCATTGATGATATCCTCATTTATTCTCGGAGTGAGGAAGAACATGCTACCCATCTGAGAGTTGTTCTACAAACTCTCAAGGATCACTAGTTATTCACTAAGTTCAGCAAATGTGAATTCTGGTTACAGTCTGTCGCTTTCCTTGGTCATGTGGTATCCAGCGAAGGGATTCGAGTGGATTCTCAAAAAATAGAGGAAGTGAAGTAATGGCCCAGACCCATCTCTCCAACATATATCAGAAGTTTCTTGGGTTTGGCCGGGTATTACTGGAGATTTATTGAAGGATTTTCATCCATAGCCTCGCCATTGACTAAGTTGACTCAGAAAAAAGGTTAAGTTTAAGTGGTCAGATGAGTGTGAGAAAAGTTTCTCAGAACTGAAGACTAGGTTGACTACAACTCCGGTCTTAATTCTACCAGATGGTTCAAACGGTTATCTAATCTATTGTGATGCATCCAGGGTCGGCCTAGGTTGTATATTGATGCAGCGAGGTAAGGTCATAACTTATTCTTCTAGACATATTAAGGTTTATGAGAAGAACTACACGACTCATGACCTCGAGCCTGCAGCCGTAGTACTTTCCCTAAAGATTTGGAGACACTACTTGTATGATGTTCATGTTGATGTATTCACAGATCATAAGAGCCTTCAGTATGTGTTCACCTAGAAACAGTTGAATCTTCGTCAGAGGAAATGGATTGAATGTGTTTTATCATCCCGATAAGGCCAATGTAGTAGCTGATGCTCGTAGCAGATTATCTATGGGTTGTGTAGCACATGTTGAGGAAGAAAGGAAAGAATTAACAAAAGATGTTCACCGACTTGCTCGCTTAGGAGTTGGTCTTATGGACATGTCAGAGGGTGGAGTGGTCGTTCAGAATAGATCCGAATCTTCATTGGTAGCAGAGGTTAAGGAAAAATAGGATAGTGACCCTTTATTACTTCAGTTGAAGGGTGCAGTTCATCAGCAGAAGGTTCATGTTTTCTCCCAAGGGGGAGATGGTATACTTCGCTACCAGGGTCGCTTATGTGTTCCTAATGTGGTGAGTTGAGGCATCATATCCTTAGAGAAGATCATAACTCTAGTTATTCCATTCATCCAGGTGTCACTAAGATGTACCGTGATCTACGGGAAATCTTTTGGTGGAATGGCATGAAGAGGGACATAACAGACTTTGTGGCTAAGCGTCCTAATTATCAACAAGTTAAGGTAGAACATCAGAAACCAGGAAGGATGACTCAAGAGAATAACATTCCTACTTGGAAGTGGGAAGTGATAAATATGTACTTCATTACGGGTTTACCTCGTACACGCAGACAACATGACTCTATTTGGATGATAGTGGACAGAAGGACTAAGTCCGCTCACTTCTTGGCTGTCAAGACTACAGATTCAACAGAGGATTACGCTGGACTCTACATTAATAAGAGAGTAATGTTGCATGGGGTTCCTTTGTCTATCATCTCAGATAGAAGTCCACAATTTACCTCTCATTTCTATAAATTGTTCCAGAAAGGTCTTGGTAGTTAGGTAAATCTCCGCACAATATTTCATCCACAGACGGATGGTCAAGCAGAGTGTACCATTCAGACCTTAAAGGACATGTTGAAGGCTTGCGTGATCGATTTCAAGAGCAGTTGGAATGATCACCTACCTTTCATAGAGTTCGCCTATAATAACAGCTTCCATTCCAGTATTCAGATGGCCCCTTATGAGGCATTGTATGGGCGTAGATGTAGATTTCCAGTTGGTTGGTTTGAAGTAGGTGAAGCAGCATTGAATGGGCCAGATTCGGTTCATGAAGCTATGGAAAAAGTTAAGCTCATCAAAGATAGACTTAAGACAGCCTAGAGTCGTTAGAAGTCCTATGTAGATGTGAGGAGAAGGAACTTAGAGTTCAAAATCGATGATTGGGTTTTCCTGAAGGTGTCACCTATGAAGGGGTGATGATATTTGGCAAGAAAGGGAAGCTCAGTCCTAAATATGTAGGTCCTTACAGTTGGTAATGTGGCTTATGAGTTAGATTTACCAGCAGAACTAGCAGTGGTACATCTAGTCTTTCACATTTCCTTATTAAAAAATGTGTGGGTGATCCAACATTCATAGTACCATTAGAGAGTGTGGCTGTGAAGGATAGTCTCACTTATGAAGAGGTGCTAGTTGAAATTATTGATCGTTAGGTTCGTAGGTTGAGAAACAAAGAAGTCGCTTCAGTGAAGGTTTTGTGGAGGAGTCAGTCCGTAGAGGGAGCTACTTGGGAAGCAGAAGCAGCCATGAAGACAAAGTATCCTCATCTCTTTCCTTCCGATCCTGTTTCATCTTGAGGTAATAGTTCCTATCTAGTCCCTTAGCTTACTCTTGCATACATTCAGTCTTAGTATCATGTTCCCTCAGTTGTTTTTGCATTTTCAACATAGTTGCATATTCTTGGAACTCAGTTCAGTCAGATATAAGTTTCTTGTACTTAGTGGTAGGGATTGTAGCTCCTTCCCTCCATACTCAGCTAGTTTAGGTTTCATTCGAGGATGAATGTTCCCAAGGGGGAGATATTGTAACGACTCAGAAATCAGACCTGGAACTTTGTAGCAGAAAACAACATAAAATGGGTGAACCACGATAGGGTTCACGGACTGTGAAAGGAACCACGATATGTCGACCTGCTCGTGGTTCACACCCAACCCAAAAGTGGTGGACAACGGAGCCCTTCACAGCCGTGGACCACTACACGAGCCATGAAAGGGCTCGTGAAGGCCAGGCAGGACACCTTAGACCACAGAGCCCACCATGGGTTGTGGTCCTTTTGATGGGTCGTGGATGGGTCCGTCACACAGAAACAGTAGACACCTAGCCCTCAAGAAGAACCACAACGACCTTCATAGTCCGTGAAGTGAGCCGTAGACGGGGCTTACCAGACATGGAGGCTGGGAAGAGCCACGACCACGACCCAGTCGATGGGGCGTGGTCCTACTGACGGTCCATCGTTGCGTCTATGGTCGGCCCTCGTCAGAATTTAAGTGAGGTCATTTTGGTCTTTTTCCCTATGCGTTAGACATTTAAACTACATCATTTTACACCTAAACTACGTCATTTTAGTTAATTTCAGCCTAATATTCTAGTAAGATATTACCCAAATCTTTTATTCACCAAAATTCACCAAGCTTAGAACGAAAAAAGAGAAAAGAGGTTGTAGCTTCATCAAGAACACGCAACAGGTTTCCTTCAGTTCCATCCCCGAAATCAAAAGATTTCTCCGTGAATTTCATCACCAGGTATGTGGGATTTCACTAGTGGGTACCTTTCCTCCATTAGGTCCCTAGAATTCAGTCAGATTCTTGATTCTCTATATCTTGTTTAGACCTAGGTTTCTAAAACCTTGGAGAATTGTTGTGATTTAGTTGTTATAGTGCTCTTAATCAAATTATCATGTTTTCGTGAAATCGTTTCTTAGTTCCTTGCATGAAACTCATAACCCTAATTGTGTAGATTCTCTTAGTTCATGAATCACACTTGCTATGTCAGTTAAACAGATAAACACGCTCCAGCTTCGAATGTTACATTGTCAGTTCCTAAATGTTGCATTCTCAGATTTGCATGTCAGAACGTTGAGCTATCCAGTATTTCAGTTATATTGTGTCTCACACATTTCTAGTTGGGAGGAGACTTAGTACTGAGTGGACTAGGGTTCAACATACCCTCATAGTCTCAAAACTACGTGCCTTCGTAGGTTTATAAGTCCCTCATGTAGGCATCATATTTAGTGATCACGCCAGTCATGCCTTTATACCCTTGACAAGGTATATTGGGTCCTCTCGATGGGGTGTATACATCGGACTCCACGTTCAGCTCACGTGGTTTTATGTCGGTTAATAGTAGCTCCCATAGTCAGAATCTAATGCATTTGACCAGGTTTTCAGTTATACTTCAACGTTCAGTCTTAGTATGTCATGTTCATGATTAGTACTTGGTCATTGCATTTAACTCAGTCTTCAGTATATTTCAACATTTACATTCAGTTCAGATTATATCATTGCTCAGTATGCTTTGTCCAGTTTATGTATTTTGTTCAGCTTAGTATCTATATCGTGCATGCTCTGTACATTCCAAGTACTGACGCATACTCTGCGTTACATCCTTTCATGATGTAGGTTCAGGTGTTCAGCATCCAGATCACGCATAGATCGGTTCTCGATCCGCACTTCAGCAACTTCAGTGGTGAGTCCTCATACTTAGAGGACAATAGACATGTTTTTCGTGTTCAATCTTTCATTTCAGTTTCAGTTTTGCTAGGGTTAGCTGGGGGTATGTCCCATTAATTCTAGTTAGTAGAGGCTTTTTTAGATATAATATTAGACTCAACTTTAGTTTTTGAGTGATTCTTCAGTATCACTAAACTCATAGTACTTTATATATGTTCGACTCAGTATTAGGTATTCCCCATTTTTCAGTTAATTATTGTTTTTTTCATGATCCAAAAATGGACGTGATGGCACTCGTCTTATCCCGCCAAGACAAGTCAGCCTAACACTCACCCATTACGGTAAAATGCGGAAATTTCATAATTTACTCAGAAATACCCCCAAAATCTGGTTGTCACGTGTACAAGCCTCTAAAGTATTACAATTGATTCAAAAGAAAAACACAAGTCTCAAATGACCTTGTTTCTAGAATAGAACGAGATCATAAATAGGAGTAAGAAGGTCTGCTGAGATCACAAACAGCTACCTGACAAATCTCCAAGAAGCCTCGAAAAATAAGAGAATGGAAAGAACCACAAAATCCAGGCTCGTAACCTACAAAAAAATTGTAGAAGCAAGGGGTGAGTACCAAACCACACGGTACTCAACAAGTAAACCTCTAAATACAAGCTAAGGGGATAGAATACGGGTACACCTTACACCCCAATCGAACCTCCACAACTACAATCTGTATAAAACCAACCCAACCTAACAGTTCACAGTTTACATAGCACCCAGCTCAACAACAATCACTTTAACAAATTACATATCCTCAACAACAAACTCAATATTCATCAATCACAACTTCCACATAAAAAAACACTCACAAATATCAGCAACATACAAGGTCAAGTTCATCAAATAGAGGTAATTAAACATCAAGTACTTTCCAACCACCAATAGAACACATAATCATCAAGAATGAAGGATGTCATGGGATGCAATGCAATGACACCATGAAATGATATGCCTCAGAATACCAAGTACTCTCTCAACCGTATATACATGATACTTCTCGGAAA
>NW_006239190.1:429978-431465 GCF_000226075.1 Solanum tuberosum | reverse complement strand
AAGTCAACCCATCACCAAGTCTCATTATCTCCAAACACATATTACAAGGAAATACACGAATTTCATACACTTAACAAGGGTTTAGAAATCCACTTGCCTCAAAAAAATAGAACGATCACTTCGGGACTTGAGCCTTCCCCTTTCTTTGGGCTTCCAAATCAATACAATCTATTCAAATAAATAGTCACAATAAAGATTTCAAAACTAACAACATCTATACTAGTATATGTCTAGCTTAGACCCAAAAACTCACTCAAATTTATAATCAATTTCTTTATCTTGCTAACATGTCAACTCTCATATTTTCCAAATTTCAAGTCTGGGGTTTAGTCTCAATATCTCCAGATAACATAATTGCAATGATCTTTATATATCACAATACACCCACTAATTAACTACATATAATATTGTATCAAAGCTATGATAATTATATAATGACAGGAATTATAACTCATTTGAAAAGGAAAAGAAGAAACAGTACATTAACCTCTTATAATAATAATATATTTTCTTTTGTTGCAAAGCTAAAATCCTTCTTCCAAACACGTACAACATCATCATTCGCACCTTTGTTTTCCGCCCAATTAACAAACTACAAAATAATTTCAATTTCATTACATACCTAGTTATAGGATATTAAAGATTTAGCTACTAGTTACCTGAACAATATTTCTCCTGTGGTTAATTATTCAAACACCACCTCACAATCATTATTGGTCAATTATTAATTATAATTATAGTCATTATACATGACATAATTGTTATGCAAATTCATACGACCAAATCAAGAAAACACCAGAAGCATTACTTAAGTATATGACCACCACATGAATTCTACTCGCCCTTCTATTGATATCGTTATAACTTTAGGAATAAATTTACTCAAAGTATCTTACCTGGAGATCGTCCTCTTCGTTGCAGATGCGGCGACCACACATCTTTTAGGGTAGTTTTTATTTCTTTAAAGAATAATAATAATTATAAATTTAAAGAGACAAACTCCATTAAATTATTTTAATATCTATATATCAAGTGGTATAGGTTCTTAAATAAATGATCACTTTAGCCCATTAACTATCGATTAAGTCAAATATCTACAACTACCCATCAACTAATTAACTAAAGTTAAACGAATAGTTCAAAATTTCCAAAAATAATATACCGGGTCATTACAGTTTTAAGTAAGGCTGGCAAACGGACAGGACCGGATCAACAGGACCGGTTTTACCAGAACCGGTACCGGAACCGGTCCTCGTTACCGGATTTCGTTACCGGAACCGGTTTTACCGGAAATTTCCAAAGGTTCCGTCCGGTCCCTTAGTTACCGGATTGGAACCGGTTTGGACCGGACCGGAACCGGTTCTTACCGGATCATTTTGTACCGGTAACTTTTTTTTATTTTTTTATTAACTTTAATTATTATATAATATTATATTATTAATTAATAAAATTATATTATTAAAAAACTTCAATTTAAAACTTTAAAC
>NW_006239190.1:420442-429696 GCF_000226075.1 Solanum tuberosum | reverse complement strand
CTTCCATATCATCATCACTATTATCACCAAATATTTCATCTATTTCGTCTTCTATTTGGCTATTTAATTGTGGTAGTCCGGTATTTCTTCTTTCGGCATTGACCCAATCTCGAAACAACACCGATATTTCCAAACTATCCTTTGCTAATGAATATCGATGATCTCCAATCATAAATCTCGCCGCACTAAAGGCTTGCTCTGAAGCGACCGATGATGCTTGAATCGCTAGCACATCTCGAACAATCCTAGCAAGGGTCGGAAATTGATTTTCACGATTCTTCCACCATACTAATATTGGAGCTTGAAGTTGTCCTTCTTCATGCCTAATCTTTTCCCGTGCCTGATTGAAATATAAATCAAAATCATTATTAGTAGATGATTCAAGCTCAAGATAATCATCCATCCAATCATCCGTATCATCGCTTCTAGGTTTACAAGATGGAGGTTCAACTATTGGAATATTTTTTTCCATAGATTTATATGTATTATATAACTCTCTAGCTTTTATATATATGCTACTTTTACAATCTTCAACACTAGGAGTTTCATCATCTTTAATTTCTAAATTTGCATAAATCTTTTCAACCATTCTTTCAACACCTTTTAATTTGTAATTTGGGTTGAAAGTAGTAGTAGTCAAATAGATTTGAGGAATAGGGAAAAAATATTTTTTGAATTTTTCAATCATAAAAGCAAGGGAATTTTCAAATCGATCTTTTCCTTTATATTTTGCAAATTCAGATGAAATAGCACAAATATTTACTAAAACAGAAGAAATAGTTGGATAATATTGACCAGAAGCAGCATTTGTTGCTTTATAAAAAACACTTAAAAATTCAATAAGTTCTTTTGTATTTTCCCAATCTTCATAGCCAATTCTCAAATTCGGGTCCGCATTATGAGCATTAAAAACTAATTGTACCGGCTCTTGATAAATATAAGCAACTTGAAGCATTTCAAATAAAGAATTCCATCTAGTGCATACTTCTTTTGGAACTTTTCTATATTCAAGTCCACATTCTTTACAACGATTTTTAAATTCTATAATTCTAGCTTTTATTTTAGCTTTAAAAATCCAATTACAAGCAAGTCTAATTTTTTCACAAGAAATTCCAAATTGAGAAACACCATCCTTTACTATCAAATTATACACATGTGCGGCACACTTAATATGAAAAGAATCATTATCAATTGGACAAAGTCTACATTTTAAATAATCAATTGCTTTCAAATTATTAGAAGCATTATCTAAAGTGACACTCATTATTTTATCACATATTCCATAAAATTGTAAAACAAGGCCTATTTTTGTTGCTATATAAGCACCGGTTTTAGTTTCTTCAACATATTTATATCCTAATATTCGTTTTTGCATGTTCCATTCATGGTCAATCCAATGGACAGTAATTGTAAAATAATCATTACCATTAGGACTACGTCCCATATCAGAAGTAATAGATAATCTACCATCATAATAAGCAAATAAACAACGAAGAAAATGACAATATTCTTTTTGATATTTAAAAAGATCACTTTTAATTGTACTTCTTGGAATACCTTCATAATCTGGGTTATACAATTCCCGAATATACTGAATAAAACCAGGATGTGAAGGAAATGAAAAAGGCAAACCACAAACAGCAACCATTTTAGCTAATTCTCTACGATCTTTTTCTTTACTATATGTGCGGTGTGTGCTTCGGCTAGCCGGGTTAGTCATATTTAATTCACTTTGAACCATATTAGAACCTCCAACTCCCATAGAATTTTCAGGTATGGGTATTCCATTTCTATTAGCCCTTTCTATATCATCTAGGCGAGCAAATTCTTTATTACACTTTCTCAAATGTGTTCTTAGTCGTCCCGTTCCCCCTTGTGTACCCGTAGTTACATGTTTCATGATCAATTTACATTTCGTACAAGTAACAGTAGTTTTTTCCTCATTTTGTACCAAAAATTTCCATACTAAAGATCTTTTAACACGTACAACGGTCTTTGAAAAAGTAGGTAAAGAGGGGACTTCATCTTGTTCCGGTAATTCGGTAGCCGGACTAGTAGGGGTAGGGGTCTCATCATCTTCCTCATTTATTTCTACTTCCTCATCTAATTCTTCCTCAAAATTAGTAAAACATCTATTTAAAGTTTCATGATCTACTTCATTTTCGGAATTAAATTCAATAGGTCGTGAGTCTCGTGTAAAAGAAGTTTCATCAACATGAGTATAATCATTAGTATTAATTCTAAATCTAGGAGGTGGCAAATTTTTAGAATTAGAACTACTTCCTCCTCCCCTATTATTTTTTCTTTTCGACATTGGTCTTTTACCACTATATTTTTCAAAATTCATGTTCAAGTTTAAAATAATTAATATTATGAAAAACAAGCAAAGATAATATAACAAAAAAATAAAATAACTTAATTAATAAACAAATAAAAAATTAAAGTTGGAACGAATGTACCGAACGTCTACGTAAAAGTAGACGTATAACCAAAGCCGGAATTGAGAGATGCCAATTGAAGCTTCCGATTTACTTCAAATAAATCTCCGAAATTCGAACTCCAAGTCAATATCACAAAATAATAATTATGAATTTATGAGAGATTGAAAATTAAGAGATTTTATAAGATATTAATGAAATAGTTTGTGAATTTGTGATTTAAATGAAAAAATATGAGTATATTTATAGTGTTAAGGGGTAGAGAGGGGTGGGGGGGCTGTTTGGAGCCGTTTTGGGCCCCAGCCCAACGGCTAAAAGGGCCCAACGGCTCCTTAACGTTCACATTAAAAAAAATAAAATAATAATAATAATTAATTTGACCGTTGAACCGGACCGGAACCGGTTCTTACCGAACCGGATCAACCGGATAAAAATCCGGGTTCCGGTACCTATAAGACCGGTTCCTTACCGGTTCAACCGGTACCGGTCTTACCTGTACGGGAACCGGACCGGAACCGGACCAGACCGGACAAAAACCGGTCCGTTTGCCAGCCTTAGTTTTAAGCTTCCGCATAGTATATCTTTATTCAGTTATTTTAGTATGCTTATGATATGCCAGCTTCAGGGTTAGCTTGGGGTCACTCGTGATCCTAGGTTCCGTGTTTATGTCAAGGGGGTAGCCTCGGGACATGACAAGTACGCTAAAAGATGGACCAAAATACCCTCAAAAGAAAGTCTATGACCATAAGTTGACATGTCGACAGGGAGTTGCTAAACTACCACTTATAACATAATAATAAAAAAAAAAATTGTGCTTGTGTCTGATTGAAATTCTAAAATTTGGTATTAATTCTATTTTAAAATTACAGTAATGTTGAGTAATAATGTTGAGGAAATAATCATTTAATTCGAGAAATTCCTACTAGGAGTGTTTTTCTAAAAAAGAACATTATGATTCAAATAGAATATATATATATATATATATATATAAACGGACAAATAATGATTAACATGCTTTAGATTTACCTAAGTAAGTTGAATCAAGACTAGATTCTTATATTCCAATAATTAATCTTGGAGCTTGGACTTAAAAATAGAAATAAATATATTAGGTTTTTTGTGCTAAAACAAATTATAGTAGTATATATAGACGCACAAAATAGATCTAGTTCAATATAAATAATTATCATGGAGGCGCCTTTGGAGGCTGTTAGGGATAGAAGGACAGGTGACCTGTTGTTCTACAAAAAATCTCTTCCCCCTTTTAAGACCGATCCTCTCCGAATTGATTCACAAAAAAATAGTTTTGTTGATGTGGTTCCATCAAAGAATGAGCCAATGACAGCTAATAATTTCAAAAATGTTGCGGCTGCTCAACAAGTAATGTTGAATTTTGGAGATAACTATGGATACATAGAAAATTTTCGACGTTTGGAGGATAATGTTCCTTCTGCCAATCATCGAAACACCGAACGATCTAAGAGATTAGGCGAACTGGCAATTTCAACCGCCACACCAGAAATTCTTGAAGATATAAGAAGTTTAAGTAAAGATGTTTACAAGTTGTCTTCCACAGAAGACATGCTGAATCAGTTTGACCAAGAAAATCTTTTCTGATTTGATCGGAATAGCCAGGTTCTACAATTGATTTATTTTAGTGTGAATTTACTTTAATATTTTAATATGCATACATATGTTTCTTATATAGTCGGATCTCGACTTGTTTGGATTTGCATGAGCATTGTTATATGCATATTTACATAATTTGAGCAAAGAAAATAATGGTTTTAAACCCACAAAATTCAATTTTAGTATCACATTCTTGTAAGTATCACTAATTAGTTGTTTTTATTTTGAATTCAGTTCTGAATGTACCATGTTTTGCAACTGATAATGAATTTGGACATTATTTTATTTTTTATGAAAAAAACAATTCTCCAAGAAAAGACCATCGTTGACTGTTGCATTTGAGATTGATATTGTGAAACTGATATATTGGGCATGAATTGGTAAATTGTTATTCTTTATGTATATGTGTGGGTTACTATGTTGTAGTTACTTGTGTATGTCTCATTTACTGGAAGCCAAGTGATCCTATCAGTACACCATTGTTTTTTATACTAATACTGCACTTTCTCTTTCTTTGTTGAGTATAGGATATCTTCAGGCGGCTGTTGAGAGACCTCAGCTAGGAGATCACTGATTTGTCGAGTTCAAGGGTGAGCCAGTTCTTTCAGGCTACCATGCATTCATCTAGGATCTTAGTCCATTTCCTTCAGACTTAGACCTTTCAGACTCTTACTTTATGTTTAGTTGTTTTGGGGTTGCATCCCCTTACCTTAGACTGGCATGAATTGGTAAATTGTTATTCTTTATGTATATGTGTGGGTTACTATGTTGTAGTTACTTGTGTATGTCTCATTTACTGGAAGCCAAGTGATCCTATCAGTACACCATTGTTTTTATACTAATACTGCACTTTCTCTTTCTTTGTTGAGTATAGGATATCTTCAGGCGGCTGTTGAGAGACCTCAGCTAGGAGATCACTGATTTGTCGAGTTCAAGGGTGAGCCAGTTCTTTCAGGCTACCATGCATTCATCTAGGATCTTAGTCCATTTCCTTCAGACTTAGACCTTTCAGACTCTTACTTTATGTTTAGTTGTTTTGGGGTTGCATCCCCCTATCTTAGAACATTTAGTTCAAAGTTTTGGTACAATGACTTTCAGGTTCTAGGAGTTGAATTTTCGCTTGTTTATGTTTGTGTTTGGTAACTTACTGAGTTTATGGGAACTCAACTTTCTCTAAATGCCTGTCTTTTGGCTAGTATTGTTTAGTTGGGTTGTAGTAATAGTTTTCCCACCGGAGGATTAGTGTGAGTGTCAATTACGGCAGTTTGGATCGTGACACTCTTACTATCCTAGGTCTAATAATCATGACCCATAGACCTTATTTTCAGCCATCCTACCTCATTTTGCTGCCAATTCTACCATTAAACATTTAACCCTATTTTCACTGTAAATTTTTTCCAAACCTACCCTTTATGTCATCCTAAGGTTTACCAAGCCTACCTTGTATGCCAAACGCCACACATACCTTACTCTAAGGTTACAAATCACTTTAACACACACGCACGCGCGCACACACTCATAGTCCCAACAAATAAACTATGCAAAAGACCGTCGGTCGCCAACCTGACCTAGAAACCATATTAGACATGTCTAAACGATCACCATAATTCAGATCTGATTTCAACTCACCTTTTAAGTAATCTGGTCCACTCAAGGGTCCTTAAGATATCTACGACAATATTTAACATGCCAAATCGGTCTACACATGAACCATTCTTGCATTAAACACAACAACTTGGCCACTTATGGATAACCATGATAGATACATCACAATAAAATAATCTGGTTCACTTATGGAATAAACAAACAAATAGCAACATGTACAAATTGTGCTACCCAAGCGAACCGACAATAGAACCAATACCAGGTGTGGTATCTAAGACAACCATATATATTTCATAGCAGACATGTACTCGAGTCAATTGATAATATGTATGAGGCGTGGTGCATGATCTAATCAAGAGATATCTTATATTAGGCATGGTGTCTGATCGAACCGATGAATCACAAATATCACACAATTACAATCATAATCACAATGAATACCATCACACTAGTAAACCACAAGCAATTAAGAAAAAATCATTGCATGAGAATAACAATAAAATATCATTCACATTTATTCCTTTATTTCCTTAACATGTATTACATATAGTACACTTAATCCTTATGGTACCGTCAATTCACCTCAATAAGAATTTTCAAAGGTTTACAATTATGAACTAGTCAGCCATAGCTAGTCATAGGATAGTACTTTCTTACACAGTACATTTCCGCCCTATTAAAAATAATCAACACTCTTGAATCATCCAGACTCTGTGTCCAAAGGCCTAGGTATGAAATCTACCGTTAATATACAAGAATACTATGAATTAAAGGCATATTTAAGTTCTAACTACTCTAGTAAACCCTAGACCAGATCATGAACTTTTACTCCTTTTGTGCAATTTCAGCTTGTTCTTGATCTAAAATAATAACACAAGTATAAAATAAATCTCAATTAGTCTAAACATTCTCTGATTATAACTTAATCACAAACTCCAGGTCAACCTCATGATTTTCCCAGCCAATCTAGGACTTTCCCACTATTAATTCACCTAGACCTACTAATCTTATGGTTACACTAGTGAATTATGGTAAATAAATCAAGAACATATGTTTTTATAAATTAGCCAAGATCTTACACCCCAAAATCCTCATAAACGCGAATTCCCCCCACCTTAGGATGAACCCAAGCCCTCTCTAGGACCACAATTACTGCTTCTAAGGCCAATAAATCAAAGTACTGAATCAGAGAATGTATTAATTAGCTTTAAGAAGGTTCCTGATGAAAAATATTTGAAAATCTCCCCAAGACGCCCTTGCTTTTCCTCAAAATGTTCTTGAATGATTATAAAGGGTTTTGGGGGAGTGCTATGCATTTACAACGATTAAACCTGCTATAGTGGTCCAATCCCTTTATAGTGGACCATAGCGGCCCATAGCAGGAATTAAATTTTGGTTGTCGTAGCAACGTGTCACCCGCTATAGCGACTTGCACGGGATAGAACCTCGAAAATACTCTCAAATTAGTCTATTTCGCAAAATCTTGACATTCCTAACCAATCCCTTCACGCCAAGTTTGATAGCAGGAGTTCTATATATCCGAATTTACTTCTGAAAAGTCCTACGAACTCCTTAACGTCTTAGAAAAAGGAAAACAAACTCTATTTAGCACTTCACCCAATTATTTTCTTGAATTTCCCAAGACCTCATCTTACTAAGATTTCGTCCGAGTCTAGCATAATTTGAAATTTTCAATTCTTCTACCGAGAAATTTTCTCACACGATTTCTTTTACAAATAGTTCGTTCTTAACGATTGGAAGGATCGTTATATGTTATTCTTGCAATTGAAGTTAATTTAGTGTTTAATAGCAAGATTTTTATCCGTCTTACCAAGTCTTGTTAGGTTGAAATCATTAAATTTCTCCAAGTTTTATTGCAATAAAAAATATGAGGTTAAAAATAAAGATGAAAATTCAATAGAAAATTGCACAAATAATTTGAAAATATGTGATATTGCGAAGAAGTCTCTTTATTTATACAGGTTATGCTTCAATTATATGAAAAAATATTTATATTTTAGAAATATTAAGTGACCATGACATGATATTTTTGCACGTATATAAAGGTGGTAAGGGATAAGTTTCAGTCACTCATTTAGTGAGATGAGAATTGCTCTCATTTTGTGTTTTCTATGCCACCACAATGGCATGGCAAAAAAGAACTTATTTTGGACAGAAAGAAGTGAGTTTTTTTTAATTATTCAATGAACGAAAGTGATACTACTATTAAATTTTATTTGTATTAAACTTGAATTTGATGTTGACGATTGAGTTTACTTGAAAATCTCACCCATGAAGGGGGTGATGAGGTTCGTAATAAAAGGAAGCTTAGTTCCCAATATGTGGGTCCATATCAGATTTTGAAGTGTATTCCAACATTTTTCTTAGTGCTACTTTTGTTTAACAAGATAAACGTTTCAAAGTTACAAAAAAGTTAAATATTGATCACACCCAACTTAACAATACATCTTAGAATATAGTTGTTTGAATCTTCTTGTAGACAAGTTGTCCAGATACAAACTAGGTTATTTTCACTAATTACGTATGTTGGCGATGACACAAAAATCCGCATACAAAAAGTTACGAGTATTTTCTAATGTGTTTGATCTTAATTTTTTATTTACCCGTGATAATTTTTTTTTAAAAATAACCTTAACTTGGAAAAAATGGTTGGGGACAATTTATGTTGTCTGTTAGGCTTAAGGTCTAATGTTTGCCTATAAGGTAGACCTTGTGGTCAATTGAATAAGTTCATTATCTTTAAATATTATGAACGTCTTCCCTATGGTCGAAAGTTAGAACTTATGCCTAATGGAAAATATTTCAAAATTCTAACTTGGGATAGTTTCAAATATATACAATAAAGTAATTAGTTTATGATAAATATAGTCATATCTTTATTTACAAAATAAATAGTCAAATATCATTGAAAGTATACACTGACTATACATTATTATACACTCAAAAATCTTAAAATTAATTTACATATACATGAGATATACACTAATTATACATTATGATACACTCAAAAAAACTGAATATAGCTTAAATATACATGAAATATACACTAAACTATACATTATGATACACTCAGAAAATTGAATATAGCTTAACTATATATATAATATACACTAACTATCCTTCTCCGATTTCAAATCCTCAGAACCAAAACTTCAGCTCTGTGTCACCCCATTATAACAAGAGATGAAATATTATCCTTTTGTGCATCCTCTTCGTCTTCGTAGTTCTAATGATCGTTTGGTTGTTTTTGTACTCTTTCTGTGACAAGCCATTGGTGATTTTAATAACAAGTATTACGTTATTAAAATAAGGGAAAATTGTATATAATAGCAAACTATTAATTCAAATTAACTGCTATAAATATAGTTTGATTTAATTGTACCTCATAGCAAACTGTTGCTATTTCACCTCTCTCCTGGTGAATCTCGCTCGTCACTCTCGTTCTCTCCCTCACCTCTCTCATTTTTTATACAAACGTAAGTGTATAAAGTGCGTTTGTGTTTGAATAAAGAGAGAGAAAATTGTATATATACATATATTTTCGTTCCCCTCTCCCAAATC
>NW_006239190.1:407607-420347 GCF_000226075.1 Solanum tuberosum | reverse complement strand
GCAAATTGTATAAAATGCGTTTGTGTTTGTATAAAACGAGAGAAAATTGTATATATACATATATTTTCGTTCCCCTCTCTCCCCTCTCCCAGATCTCGCTCGCTCACTTGCATCTCTCACTTTATACAATTGATCTTTTTGTATATGTATACCAAAGCAGATTATACAACTGCTTTCTTTTGTATATGTATAGCGAAATATACATATTTATGTTTGCTATGGAGCGCAATTATGCAAAGTTTGCTATAGCATACAAATATGAATTTTGTGTTTGCTATATGTGAAAGTTGCTCTTAAAATAAAACATTAGGAAGGGAAATGTCATTTTGTAGTTGATTAGATTATGCAAATATACGTAAAATAAAGATTTTTTATGAAATAATTTATATAATTTTATGTAAATGTTTGTTATATAAAATTTAATTATTAATGTATTAATTATTCATATTTTAGTTAGGTCATCTTTTACCTTGTATAAATAATACTCAATTTTTCATAATTTATACATATATTAGTTATGACTTATGCATGTTTCAAAATTTTAAATTAAATAAACATTGTATTAATACCTTCAAACCAATTACCAAAAATAATTTATTTATGTAAAATTTAATATTTGCATAACTCGCCTCCAAGTTAACTACTAAACGATCCTGTATTAGTTACAATAGTAGTTTTTTTAACTCCTTTTTAGGATTGAATGATTAAATATAAATCATTTTGATGCTTTTAACCAAGATTAGATATTTTCACTGATTCATATTTTATAGTGTTTTTTAAATTTTTATATTTGAGTTTTTTTTTTACATAATTAAAAAAGATATATCATTTAAAAAAAAGAAGATTACTCTTATTCAGATAATTGAAATTTGGGAAAATTGTGCATTATAGCAAACTATTAATTCAAAATAAATGTTATAACTAGAGTTTCATTTAATTCCAATTCGCAGCAAACATTTCACTTTTCGTGCCATTCGGTTGTTGTTGCCCTTCGCCTCACTCCCCCTCTCTTTGAAATCTCGCTCACCAGTCTCCTCTTTTTCAGTCATCTCTCCCTCGCCTCTCTCCTTTCCCTGCCTAGTCTCTCTCTCACTTATACAAAACACAAATGCATATTTTATGTTTGTGTTTGTATAAAGCGAGAGAGAGAGATTTGATATACAAATACAAATGTTTTAACTCGATTCAATTGTATGCGAATTCAAATTTTATGCAGATATACAAACACAATCATTGATACATATACATAGTAGTTACATATATATAATTATCTAATTGATATACATATACAATTCACTCTCTCCACTCTCTGCCCTCTCTCATTCGCCTCTTTCCTGTCTCTCCCAATCTCGCTCGCCACTCTATCCTATCACAGAGAACATATACATATACAAAAATGATTTTCATAGACACAGACGAATTAGCGTCCGATTTATGCAAATCACCGTGATTTATACAAATCAGATGCTCCACACCGAACATAATTTGACTATGAGCGCAAATAACAATATTGTAGCTATAAAGCGTTAATATGTTTTTTATTTTGCTATTCCTAAAATTTACTTTTGAAATTTTACATAACCAAAAAATTATATTAAATAGGAACTATTTAATTATGGGTAAATTGGTGAAAATATATTTGCGGTAAACGAATTTCTTATCTAGTAAGTAAAGCAAAAAAAGTTATATGAATCAAAAGAAGCAGTATAGATACTCATGATGCTTTAAGTTTAAACCTTTTGCTTGATTATCCAAAATTCCATCATATTTTATAGCTAATAACTAAGTAATACGTTTGATTGTTTTATTTCTCAACTATCAACTAAGTAATATTTTGAATATTTTATTTCTCAATTTTTTTTATTTATAAATGATGTTTGGTTTCTAATGTTAATATTACACCGTCAGTTTTGTTGGTAGAAGAAAATGTATCATCATATAATTAAAAGTATTATAAAAAATGGAGTCCGAAATCAAAAGGGCAGTAATTTTTTTCAAAAATTCCAAAAGGGTAACTCAATTAATTATGAAACCAAAAGGGCAATAATTCTTAATATCGTTTAAATTAGGTTTTCTAAAACGAGGCTCAAATTCCAATGAGCCTTACAAGGCTCAGCCGCCAATGAGCCTTGCAGGCTGTTATTTTAAAAAAAATAAATATTCTTGTTTTATTTTCTTGTTTGTTAAAAGTCTAATAATAATAATAATACATAGTTGTTGATATGATGCATAAACAATAATTCCACTGAACTAGAGGTTTTTTTAATTTAACCGGTTGGTTTTTCTATGGAAGATTGCTTTCAAGGTTTTAGAATTTTTTCATTGTCATTAGTTAATTATATAGAAACTTCAAATGTAATAAATGATAATTCCACTGAACTAGAGGTACAACAAAAATTTAGATTATACTTATTTTGGTTGCTTGGAGGAACATTATTTCCTGATAAGTCAGGAAATAAATTTAATTCGAATTTTCTCATTGAAATGGGTGATTTACAAGCATAAAAAAAAACAATTTACTCTTTAAATAATTTATAGTAAACATGAACCATGCATATATGTTAGAGTTCGAAAACTTCAATTTTATATATATATATATATATTTATATAATTTGTAAAAAAATGATAGAACATATAAGGGACATGATAGAAAATATAAAAGACAACACTTCTAGAGATTATCGTCTGTCTTGATGCGGTTGTTGTTGTTGTTTATGTCTACCGGTTCCACAGGTGATGGGTACGTGTGGCCTTGTTGTTCTTCGAGGGTTATTGACGTCCTGCCAAATTATATTTATTATTGAATTCTATTAATATTTTATAAATGTCAAAATTGAAAATTTATCGATTATAACAACATACATATTGTTGTGAAGGTCCAACTTCATCATCATTTTTGATTTTGTGACATGTCATCCTGGAATAATATGTAAATCATTAACATATAATTTAATATAAATAAAATATTCTATAAATTATTTAAAGAGTATATTGTTTACCGTCGAAAAACTCAATCTCCCAGCATAAAATGGTGAGTTTTGAAATTGACGTTGTCGTACAAAACCTTAATTTCCTTCGTTGAATTCTTCAAAACCCAAATTTACAACATTAGGAGTTTGAAAGCCACTACCTTCTTCTTGTGTGTAGTTGGGCACACTCGTAGATACTCCAGCACGGTAAAAAATAGGGTAATACGAGGTGTCGGGAGTAGCCAATGATAAATTTGTGTTGGCCTCATATTGATCTCCCGAAAATCCCGTATTATGTTCTTCTATATGAACACCTCCTGAATTTGATGTTGTTGGTGATTGATTTTCATTTGGTGGAGTATAATGTTGTTGAAAGTTCAACCGTGTATTCAAATGAGCACCATTCATAGCATCTCTAGAATAAGATGTCATTTGTCTTGCAATGTCTCCCACTTGAAATGACTGAGTATTATCATTTTCTATTGTTTGATTCATTCTATACAATCTTTCATGTCCCATTACCTAAAATTCATATATATATATAATGTATTTTTTTTAAAATGCATACCAATGCCTCATATCTTCCTGTGATTGGTTGATATCCATGTTGGACAACATGTTCTGCATTTGCAATGAACTTGCGTGAATGTCATAGATACCAATTGAAATAATCAATTGGGTTTGCTTGATGATTTATTTGTACAACATGTTGATAACGTTCATTCCATGTATTTTCAGTATGAACAAACATCTGATGAGTATGCCTATCTATTTTGTGGCACTTATCGATTTTATAATGCTCATCAGAATAATGCACATTTACTGGTATATGTTGCACCAAACCAAATTGTCTTACTACACGATCAACCAGGTGCCACTCATGATATATTCCGAAAATAAGTGGCACCTTCACCATCCACACGTTCTTCCCTCGTCGACACCATTCATGCAGTGCATTAAGAACTTCTTGAGAATAAGACTCCCAAATAAACTATAGAAAAAAAAAAGTTAACATATATATCATACATTTTTTTTACCGTTTTAAATCTTGTAATAAACTAATTTTTTTTTAGTTATACTTGATAAGGTTGTAGATTGTCTAAAACATCTCTACAAAAGATCATATTTTTCGAGCATCATTCTCATGAACCCTTCGTCGAGACCACTTATATACAAGTGATTTTTGTCCCTCTGGTTGATCATTGTAAAGGCGATAGCATATGTTGAAATGGTATAATACGCTCCCACGCCCATACCTATAAAATAATAAATAATTTTTATTATTAGTATTAAAAATAGTCAATTATAATAATTACAAATATAAAGGTGATCATTCTGTAATAATGATATAAAACCATTTATAACGAAAACGTCGCATATAGAGGCGCGACATAATGAATGGTACAAGTATGAAAGTGTGACAGCTCCCCAAGCTTGTGTTACTAGTGCTTGTAAGTCACCCATTTCAATGAAAAAATTCGAATTAAATTTATTTCCTGACTTATCAGGAAATAATGTTCCTCCAAGCAACCAAAATAAGTATAATCTAATTTTTTGTTGTACCTCTAGTTCAGTGGAATTATCGTTTATTACATTTGAAGTTTCTATATAATTAACTAATGACGATGAAACAATTCTAAAACTTTGAAAGCAATCTTCCGTAGGAAACCAACCGGTTAAATTAAAAATTAAAGTTTGTCTAGCAAACAAATCCATGGATTTAGCGTTTGGTAGTAGAAGAAATGTACCTTCAACAACCATACCGAACATAACTTTCATATCCTGCATAGTTATTGTTGTTTCACCAGTTCTCATATGAAAGGTATGAGTCTCTGGACGCCACCTTTTAACCAAAGCAGTAATAATATTTGCATCGCATGAAAAGTTTCCTACTTCTAGAACACCTCTAAAACTTGTGTAATCAAAATAATTTAGTATACGTGTATGAAGCGGATTGTTTTTTAAGTGTTGCCATAAATTATAATCATGTCTCCGCACTATTAAACGTGTTTCCGTCGCAGATATTTCACCATTCCAAATTTTTTGAGATCGATGTTTATCTTGTAACGTTAAATCATCATACTCAATTGGTCCTTGATATGCAAAATTTTCTTGATTCATCTATATATCAAAATGAAAAAAATAAATTACATCATTATCAATACTATAACTTAAGATGAAATAATTAATAAAACATATAAATGATAAAAAAAAATAAAGTTATCATTAAATTACCTTATATTGTCTTGATTCTTCAAAAGTTTGCAAAATTTTATAACTTGCACAACTTTGATAGATTTCTTTAAATAGGAGTAGGAAGTGGAGTTGTCAAATGCATGGTTTTTATAGTGCATGGTCGTCAAAACGTTTAGTATTTTATTTTTTATTTTTCAAAACGTTTAGTTTTTTATTTTTTATGTATAGTTTTTAATTAATTTTTTTAAAATTTTGTTTGTTTGTTATTTTAATATAGTATTTTTTTAATTATTTTTTATCACTTTATCTAATAGTTTTTGACTACTAATTGAAGTATTTTATTTTTTATTTTCGTTGAAACATATACCGCGTGAAACTTGTACAGTATTGATTTAATTCAACACTGTACAAATAAATCACGCAAAACTACAGTGTTGATTTGATTCAACACTGAAGTTTCACGTGAAAGTGAAAATGTGTAAATGTGTAAGAACTTACAAGGCTCAAGGGGCAAGTAGCCTTGTGAGTTTTTTTTTTCAAAACGTTTAGTTTTTTATTTTTATATGTATAGTTTTTGATTAATTTTTTTAAAATTTAGTTTGTTTGTTATTTTAATATAGTATTCTTTTAACTATTTTTTATCACTTTATCTAATAGTTTTTGACTACTAATTGAAGTATTTTATTTTTTATTTTCGTTGAAACATATACCGCGTGAAACTTGTATAGCATTGATTTAATTCAACACTGTAAAAATAATCACTGTTAGTTCATCTTTTGAAGCCATTCCATATTTGGATTATACGAAAGATTTTGCAGACGAATCCGGATTTAACGTTCTTGACAACGCTCCACTAGGGAATGAAAAGAATCCTAAAAACATTAAGTCGGGTTTGATTCATGAAACATAAAATTATGTAAATTAATGATAAATATTTTTTCATTTAATTAATCGATTTTTTTTTGTATCATTACATATAGAAATAAAAAACAAATGAAATCGGCAGTGAGAATGTACAATATTGCTAAAGGGACAGAGTTCTTGTGTGATCAATCCAAAGGAAACAGTTGGAAGGTCATCTGCAAAAATAATATGTTGGGATGTCAGTGGATGATTCGTTTTCGCAAGACAGGCGGTGATATGTGAAAGGCAGGTAAAATGATTGACCACAGTTGTAATCCAGATACATATAAGGAGGATCATTACAATTTGAATAGCAACATGATTGATTCCTTATATTATTGAAAATCCCAATATTGCAATAAAGATGATTCAAGAAATCATCAAAGGATTGCACCACTACACTCCCAGTTATAGAAAAGCCCAAAAAGCTCGAAGGAAGGCGTTTGTTATGGTGTATGGCGACTTTGAAAATTCCTTTAAGGCTTTACCTAGATATATGACGGCTTTACAATTTTTTAACCCAGGTACTATTGTTGAGTGGGAGCACCATTCAACAACGATGCAAGGTGAGCAAATTTTCAAGTACTTATTTTGGAGTTTTAAAGTATGCATCGATGGCTTCAAAAGTTGCAGGCCTGTTATTTCTATAGATGGAACTCATCTTTATGGCAAGTATGATATTAAATTATTAATTGCTGTCACTATTGATGCGAACAGAAATGTTTTTGGATCTTGGTCATGGTTCTTGGCATTATTATGGAAGCATGTTGTTGTCGCGCGTAGAGGAATCGGACTTATTTCTGACCGCCATCAAGGTATCTTAAAATGTGTTCAATCTTTCGATTGGTTGCAACCTCCAATGACATACTACCGATTTTGTGTTCGTCATATGAAAGCAAATTTTAATAAAAAAGTTTAAATAGTGAACTTGAAAATCTAATGTGGTATGCTGCGACGGAGAATCAAGAATTTTTTTTTGTTCAAACAATGCAACAAATTCAAACATTGAACGCTGAAGTTTTTAAGTGGTTAAATGATCTTCCTTTGGAGAAATGGACTATGTACCTTGATAACGGTCATAAATGGGGTTCTTTGACAACCAAAGTATCTGAGTCGTATAATGGTGTGTTGAAGAAAGCAAGGGGGCTTCCAATCACAGCTATGGTTCGCTTGACAGTTAAAGCTTTGATTGATCGTTTTGTTGAACGAAGCACCCTTGCTAATGCTTTACTTGAACAAAATAAGTCTTGGCCTCTTAGCGTGGAAAAACGATTCAATGAAAATTGGAGAAAAGCTCAAGCACATACTGGAATGATGAACTATAGTACTACTCCAGCTGTATTTGAGATCCTTACATTTGCACACAATGGCAAAGGAGGAAATGTTCACAAAAATTTTGCAGATGCCAAAATATGTTCTTGTGGCAAATGGGTAAATTATCATATACCTTGCTCTCATGCAATCAAACTTTGTGGTCTTTGTGGTATCGAGCCAAAAACTTATGTGAGCAAATACTACACCACGAAGTATTACAAACGAACCTATAATGCTACTTTTACGCCAGTGGGGGATGAAATTTATTGGCCTCCTGTCACATTTAGTTTGGTTGCAAATAATGAATATTTGCGAACATCTACTAATCAATGCACAAGGCGACGCAAGAATGAAATGGATATCGCTCCAGCTCGCATGTCAAGAAAGTGTAGTATATGCAAGGAAACGAGACACACCAAGGTTCGTTGTCCTCGTAGAAATCCTTTGTAATATAAGTATTTAACTTTTAATATTCATGTTTATGAGTAACAAAATTGAGTTCCATTTATTTTAAGCATATAGTTAAATTTTTAATATTATAAAAACAATTTGTCAGTATCAAAATAGTAATAAAGACATAATACACTTTACAATAAAAGATACAAATAATCGAATATAATAATTAAGTGATATGATAATCATAATTTATATAATGTTACATATTTTAATTCTTCATCAATATTTGGTACAACATCAACTTCATCATTTATATATCAATTTGGACTCGTATTTTTTGTTTGCTCAATTAAGGATAACTGATTTATACAACAATACGGCACACCAAAATTCAGTGTTTCTGGTAAAAAAAAATTGTAAACCAGTCCCAATTGAATAAACGGGATATGTAGAATCTCTATGTAACTTTTCGTCTTCTAGTAGATTCCAATGTTCTTCTTCATTTGCTCCCTTATAGTTAAGATCGTCTAATGAATGAAATATCTCTAAAGCTTTTTTCATTTCATTGATTTCCTTGGACAAATATTCAATAACGACTGCTTCATCTCTAAACTTGCATGTTTGATAAGTAGCCGACAATGCTTGTGGAATTAGCAAACCATGCCAACGACATAAAACTTCGTAATCACACCTCTTCGAATATAAACCAAGCCACTCGAGCGTTTAGCCCCAAATAATAAAATCATCCATTTTAGAAGAATGTGGTTCTCCCTCAATGATGTGTCCTGCAACTTGTAAATCATAATAAATATTGATTGGTTTATTTTCTAATGGACAATTTTTTTCATACCATTTTCTTCCCGACAAATCGGTGTAACACCCAAATACTTTTCTACCATCTTTTGAGATACTATTATTATTATTTTTAGTACTATCAAACCAACTTTGTAATTTCATTTTTTTTTTTTGCATTGTTGAAAAAATATGTTTTCAAAATATGCATGAAACACATTCTACTATATTATAAAAGAGAGTTTAGGGCCAAGTATAATATATAATATTCAAGATTGGGACTTTTCCCAATCTTGAATATTATATATTATACTTGGCCCTAAACTCTCTTTTATAATATAGTAGAATGTGTTTCATGCATATTTTGAAAACATATTTTTTCAACAATGCAAAAAAAAAAAATGAAATTACAAAGTTGGTTTGATAGTACTAAAAATAATAATAATAGTATCTCAAAAGATGGTAGAAAAGTATTTGGGTGTTACACCGATTTGTCGGGAAGAAAATGGTATGAAAAAAATTGTCCATTAGAAAATAAACCAATCAATATTTATTATGATTTACAAGTTGCAGGACACATCATTGAGGGAGAACCACATTCTTCTAAAATGGATGATTTTATTATTTGGGGCTAAACGCTCGAGTGGCTTGGTTTATATTCGAAGAGGTGTGATTACGAAGTTTTATGTCGTTGGCATGGTTTGCTAATTCCACAAGCATTGTCGGCTACTTATCAAACATGCAAGTTTAGAGATGAAGCAGTCGTTATTGAATATTTGTCCAAGGAAATCAATGAAATGAAAAAAGCTTTAGAGATATTTCATTCATTAGACGATCTTAACTATAAGGGAGCAAATGAAGAAGAACATTGGAATCTACTAGAAGACGAAAAGTTACATAGAGATTCTACATATCCCGTTTATTCAATTGGGACTGGTTTACAATTTTTTTTTACCAGAAACACTGAATTTTGGTGTGCCGTAT
Source organism: Solanum tuberosum (assembly GCF_000226075.1). Taxonomy (NCBI): domain Eukaryota; kingdom Viridiplantae; phylum Streptophyta; class Magnoliopsida; order Solanales; family Solanaceae; genus Solanum; species Solanum tuberosum. Next base: position 410,793 of record NW_006239190.1, on the reverse strand, counting down.
TGTTGTATAAATCAGTTATCCTTAATTGAGCAAACAAAAAATACGAGTCCAAATTGATATATAAATGATGAAGTTGATGTTGTACCAAATATTGATGAAGAATTAAAATATGTAACATTATATAAATTATGATTATCATATCACTTAATTATTATATTCGATTATTTGTATCTTTTATTGTAAAGTGTATTATGTCTTTATTACTATTTTGATACTGACAAATTGTTTTTATAATATTAAAAATTTAACTATATGCTTAAAATAAATGGAACTCAATTTTGTTACTCATAAACATGAATATTAAAAGTTATAAGTGTCAATCCAAAAATTATGGCACAATGGCCTATGTGCATTTCAAGGAACAACATCCAACATACCATGTGCCTCTCCTCAAGACTGAAGTGACATGACAATTGCTTTTGCTTTACTTGAAAATAAAATTTTGCACTGTTGATTCAAATCAACACTGCAAGGTTTTTAAATATAGATAAAGAGTTTGCGTGTTAAATTTTTTAAGTGTTGAATTGATTCAACACAAAAAAGTGTTATGTGAATTATTTTTTTAAAAAAATAATAGGCGTTTGAATTGACTTAAAAATCGTTTTTAAGAAAAAAAATAAAAACTAAGGGAAAACATACTTCTACTGTTTTAATTATTTCAATAAAAATTTAAGTTAGGTTTAACCTTGTTCATCAAACACTTCCTAACTTATTTGAGTAATTTTTATATTTCTCAAAAATTTACAAAAGTCATAAACTAACAAAGTGATAAACTTATTATTTTCTCTATATATACCAACTCTTGTAGAGTTATCATATATTCACAATGGTTTTGCTAACACATCATTTTCAACATGAAATCTACATAAAAAAAATTGTTAGATGCTATCCAAATTTTAGTAGCAATAGTAAGAATGGAAAGTACCTTCTTGAAATAAGACTTCACCAAATTAATTCGGATGGAAACAATCATGTTATCTCTTTTTTTTACAAGGCGAAGAAGCTAGAATGCCTTTTGTTACAAGGCGAAGAGGCTAGAATGTAAGTTTACTTTGCTTACATTCACAGGCTGAAGAACTCGAGTGTAAGTTTACTTTGCTTACATTCACAGGCAGAAGAATTCGAGTGTAACTTTACTTTGCTTACATTCACAGGCAGAAGAACTTGAGTGTTAGTTAATTCTACAACATCATGATGTAATGTCATGTTCTTGGAGATAACAATCAAGTTAAAGGATTTCAAATTTAAAGGAGAAAGTTTTAACTTCAAATTTGATTTTTATGAGATATTTAAAGTGATTTGTTGATGAAATTTGAAGTCATTTCATTGAAGATTTAGCTTAGTTAATTATGAACTACAAGCAACTGAAAATCGTAGAATTGTTGTCCTTTATATTTTCTATTTGAAATATCTAGAAGTGTTGTCTTTTATATTTTCTATCATGTTTCCTTACATGTTGTACTAAATAATATCAAATTATCTAAAATAATTATCGTGAAAAAAAATGTATTTTTGAACGATTCAACACGTATTCATGTGCTTTGACATGGTCTTGAAGAAAGAATATAATTAAGAATAACAATCACTATATGTTGACTTGCATAATAAACGACTATGGAGCAAAAAGGACAACTTTACATGTTAAATTTAAAATTTACCGTCTTATAACTTTTTAAATTTACCGTCTTATAATTTTATAAATAAAGTAGTATCATAAGACTTTTACATGTTAAATTTAAAATTTTAGAAACAACAATTATTTTTCAAAGATATGACCGAAAAGTGATTGGTGGGAATAACGCTATTTCTATGAAATTCTTTTATCCCCATGAAATTCTACTATTAGAGCAGAATAAATTTGAACCTCTTTTAATATTATTATTTTTTCCTTAGTTGGACTAAATCTTACAGATTTTAATTTAATATATAATATAACATAAAAAGAAAAAAAGGGTAACAACAGTTGTCTACTTGTCTCTATCTTCATTGAAAGAAACCACACTACAGATTCACATGTATATGTCCGTCTAGATAGAAACGTGTGTATCTTTATGCATCATATCAACAACTATGTATTATTATTATTAGACTTTTAACAAACAAGAAAATAAAACGAAATTTAAAATAAAATAAAAATAACAGCTTGTAAGGCTCATTGGCGGCTGAGCCTTACAAGGCTCATCGGAATTTGAGCCTCGTTTTAGAAAACCTAATTTAAACGGTGTTAAAAATTGTTACCCTTTTGATTTCATAATTAATTGAGTTGCCCTTTTGGAATTTTTGAAAAAAATTGTTGCCCTTTTGGTTTCGGACTCATAAAAAATGTATCCCCTTGTTTATTCATTTTTAAAAAATATATATAATTATACTTTTTGTGTTATATCATAAGCCTCCTTTAAACTTTTTGTAACGATCCATTTGATCGTTTTGAGTACTAGAGCTTTTTATTTCATAAAAGACTTTTCTGATGGATTCTAAATAAGTATTTTGGACTATTCGTATAACTACAATTATATAATTAAGGGAGGTAATTTTTATAATTAATTTAATTGGTGATTAAAGATAATAACATTAAAATTAGTAGTGGACTACTTCTACCATTCCCATAATTAGTCATAATAATAATTAGGGGTTCCTATCTTGTGTCATAAACTCAAAGGGAACTTTAGCGACGGTAACACAATTAGCAGAGAGGCCGACGAGTGCTTCAGGTGAACAAAGTATGTAGTAGTACAATATTGAGATAATTTGGAATTCAATATTTAATTTTATTGGGTTGAAAAATAAAAGAAGAGTTAATTAGTTGCAAATTACTTTCTTCCTTCACGTGATCTAATGGGGAAAAATTTAGGAAATTGGAAAGTAATTATTGGCAAGACAAGAATAATGTGCATATTTTGAATTAGGTTTCGTGTATTTCCGTGTCACACTTATTCTTCTTTGGTTAATTTTATTTTGTGGTTTTAGGTGTTGGCTGCCACTGGTATCGTAACCAGTAGTGGTTTCAACTTTAAATATTATAATTTTATTATCATATTATTAACTAAATTTTGATATATTGAGATAGGTAATTAAATATTAAGTGTAATATTATATGAATTCCATAGTAAATTTCTTGCAAGTTGAACTATGAGTAAAATTTAAATGTAATACCATTTTTCGGTGCGGAACTGGTAGTTGTGGAAT
>NW_006239190.1:402281-407507 GCF_000226075.1 Solanum tuberosum | reverse complement strand
ACTCATTTTTTATGAGATTTGTGGTATTTCACAGTTCTCGTTTATTCTTTTTGATGTGCTTAATCTTTTCTTTTAATATTTCTAAATCTTCTTCTATGTCAATTTCATTTATAACTATAGTCATTTTTGTCTATGACTGTGATTATTCTTTCAAAAAGGTTTTTCTATTTTTATTTATTTTATTTTATTTTTTACTGTTATTTTATGTTTTATGTTAAAACATATAAGTTTTTTACATCTAGCTATAAATATTTTACTTCCCGGGGCTAGTTCTATTCCTGACATTTTCCAATATAATACTAATGATTTATCTATAGAGAATATAATTATTCTATCTTAGGATCTTCTTCTTTTATATTTTCTAATTTTTGTGTAATTTTTTCACTTCCTTTTATCCGTTCTGTTGTTTTTCATTTTTTATTATTTTTTACTCTTTTTGCTCCTATTTTTTGTTTACACGGTGTTGTGAGCCACCAGTGTGTTTTTGTTATTATATGTGGGTATAATTTTTCTAAAAATGGCATTCCTAATAACATATCTTTTGTAGTTAATTCAAAGTTATACATATCTATAGTTAATATCTTATCCCATATTTGTATTTTTATATTTTTAGTTAATAAGTACCTTAAATTTAAACAAGTTTCAGCTTCTTCCTGGTAGTCCAGTTTCTAAGCTACTTTTGTTAGTCTTTTATTGATCCCTCTAATATTCCAACATAACCAAGTCATATAGTAGCATGTGAAGACCTTGCTTTTGGAGGTGTTAGTGAAAAATTACAAAATAATAAAATTGCAAGATAAAATGAAGAAACAAAAATCTCTTCAGGCTGAGGCATGGATAGCTCGCTCTCTTTAAGGAAATTCAAGCCCACTGTAGCAAATGTTTTTCACCAGTCCAGCAGTAGTGTTTTTTGACTTGTCCCCTCCAGGATACAACAACCTTCACAAAGTATAACTCAACAACTCTGGACAAGAGTTGAGTCCAAAGCTCCACAGAAAACAACACCTCCCTTCAATTAATAAGAACTCTCTTTTTGACAAACTTTATGCACTCTATATTTTTCTTGTGTGTTGTGTGTCTCAAACCAAATAAAGACCATCACTATTTATACTAGAAGAACTTTTCCTAGCAATGAATAGAAAGATAAATAGTGTAGTAATAGTGAAGATAATGGCCTTAGGAGTTACATAGGTTACAAAGTATAATGGAGGATTAAAGAATGAAATAAAGTGAGGGGTAACATTCACATTGAAGATGCTGGCCAAAATTGTTGAACCAACGTTCTCTGGAACGTTTTTCTTGTGTCTAGCAAGTAACCTCCAATAGACCTTTTTGTAACCACCAAAATAGTGGCAATAATTCATATGCACAGTGATTAACCAAAGTGAGTAATTAGTCACAAATGACTACCAACGGCAGTAATGATAAGTGCCCATTAACTGCTGAAACATTCAACATTCCTGTAACTCCAAATAAAGCAAATTAATATATTAAAATATTAATATTAAAATGCTAACAAACCAACAATCCCCCACTCATTTTAATATTATATAAGAGAGTTCATCAGCTGAAGGAAGACTACTATGCATAATGAATGTGTGCTCTGCATTGAACCTCCACTTAATGAAACAGTAACTTTTACTCCAGAGTCGTAGTGGTCTCAGACTTGAATTTTGACTGCTTAAGGGAAATAAAATATCACTGCTCACACATAATAATCAAGGTGTTGACATGAGCGTTAAAGCCAGCACGTTATGGCCATGTGCTATCCCGGTTTCATGAGTGCCTTTGAGAATAAGCCAAATTCTCATAGGAAGTGACCTACTTCCACACTCACATAGGTGAAATCTGTCGAGAGTGCTCCTGTAAATTTAACACTCCACTCATACGGGCTACAAATATTCATTAAGAGTTTTATCAACTCAACCTTCACAAATCACTACAGGAACCAATGCACTCACATCATAGGGAGGGAATAAAAAGATAGTGCATTTTTCACAACAAGTCATCATATGATTAGTTTTTCCCTTTGAACATGGTTATAGGATCTGTAGTCCCCAGGTTGGGTTTCCTCATATATGACTCAAGGATTTATAGACTTCAATTCCATCCCCCTCGATGTGCTCCAGACCTTTTCTCTCGTTAAGGCCTTAGTAAGAGGATCTGCAAGATTATCACAAGATTATCACAAGATCAACATTAATGGTACCATTTGTCAAATACGATCTTACATTACTGTGTTTCCTCCTTATAGGTCTGGATTTACCGTTGTAGAAACAGTTTTGAACTCTACCAATCGCAGTGTAGCTATCACAATGAATTAAAATATGAGGAATTGGTTTTTCAAAATAAGGTATTTGAAATAACAAATCTCTTAACCAATTCACTTCCTCACACCATGAATCTAAAGCAATTAGTTTAGCCTCCATGGTAGAGTTAACAATAATAGTTTGCTTTTTTGATCTCCAACAAACAGCACCACCACCTAAAGTAAAGACATAACCAGTGGTAGAACAAGAATCACCGATAAAGTGTTCCAATCTGCATCACAAAAGCCTTCAAGTACAACAAGATATTTTTTAAGAACAAACCATAATTTTTTGTTCCAATTAAATATCTAATAACTCTTGTTATAGCATGCCAATGTTCATTACCTGGCTTGCTTGTAAACCTGCCAAGTACTCCTACTGCATATGCAATATCAGGCCTAGTGCAATCAGTCACATACCTCTAACTTCTGATTATGCTAGCTAGGGGTGTACAAAACAGAACCGAAAACCAAACCAAAACGCAAACCCAGAAAAAAAACCCGACTAGTGGTTGGTTTGAACTTGGTTTTGGTATTGAAAAAAAAACCCAACTATATTTGGGTTGGTTTGGTTTTAACTAAAAAAAACCAACCCGAGACCAAACCAACCCGACATTATATATATAATTTTAAAATTTTATTTTATACATAAAAATATTTACTTTGATATAATTTTTAAATATTTCTTATACTTTTTCATAGTTTTTATCTTTTAATATATTATTTCAAGTTTGAAACTTAGAATTCTGAATGGTTCGATAAAATTACAGTCCACAGATGTTGGTAATTATAATAAAGTTTAAATCAAAATCAAATTACTACTAATGCAAAATGAAAATCAATTCAACACTAAGAATGACAATAATATTGAATATTTGTTCTTTGGTTTTACATTGGTTTAGACAATTCAAATACATAATCTAATTTTAATTTCCTTTAATATTTAGTCATGTAACTAATACTTATTAAACTTAATTTAGAATGATTTAGTACTTTTAAATTATGATCATTTTCATTATGACTTGTTAATTTACAATATTTGTTTTACGTGATTTCATTATTATTATTTTTTTGTTTGATATTTTAGTGTCATTACTCATATCATATTTTGTGTTATTTTCTTAAGAAACACCTTAGATAGTTGTATTTTGGTAGGACTAAAGAAATATTTGAAGTACAAGTAAATTATATGTTTGTATGAATACTTTACCGAAAAAACCCGAAAAAACCTGAAAATCCGAAAAACCCAAAAAAAACCAAAAAAACCCGAAGTTAAGAAACCCGAGTTTTGTTGGTTTGGTTTGGTTTATAGATTTAAACATCCGACACAAATGGTTTGGTTTGATATTTGAAAAACCCGAACCAACCCGGTCATGTACACCCCTAATGCTAGCATATTCCTTTTGATTTATTACATCATTTTACTTTCAACAGGAAATAAGTGAACACTTGAATCAAAAGGAGTTGCAACATGCTTGCAATCAAGAAAGTTATATTTTTTCAAAATTTTCTCAACCTAATGTGACTGGTCAAGGAAATTTCCATCACATTCTTGTTATTTTTATTCCAAGAATAACATTTGCCTTACCAAGATCTTTCATATCAAAATGGCTTCTAAGAATATTCTTAGCTTCATCATAACATTCATGTTAGTAGCCAAAAGAATCAACAAATCATCAACATATAGGCAAATAATCACATGTCAATTATTCCAAGACTTAAGATATATGCACTTATCACACTCATTTTGTTTTTAAAACCATTTTCAATCATGCAGGAATCAAACTTTTTCATGCCATTGCTTTTGGTGCCTGTTTCAAGCCATATAGGAATTTAGTAAGTTTACACACTTTACTTTCTTGGTCTGCTTCAACAAAAGACTCGGGTTGTTCCATATAAATTTTCTCATTTAGGTCTCCATTTAAAAAAGCGGTTTTTACATCCATTTGATGAATTTGCAAATCAAAAATTGCAGGCATAGCAATTAAAAGTCTTATGGATGTTAATTTTTGTTATCGGTGAAAAAGTATCAAAAAATTCTAGGCCTTCTAGTTGTTTAAAACCTTTTGCAACTAGTCTAGCCTTGTATTTATCAATAGATTCATACGGTTTTAACTTTTTTTCTTAAGACCCATTTACAACCAAGAGTTTTACAACTCGGTGGTAAATCAACTAACTTCCAAGTTTTATTAGAAATTAGTTATTCCATTTCATCACTTACAACCTCTTTCCAAAAAATAGAATCATGTGAAGATAATGCTTCTTTCAATGTGAGAGGGTCATCTACAACATTAAACACATAAAAATCAGGACAAAAATCTTTTTCTACTCTAGCTCTTTTACTTCTTCTTAACTCAAAATCATTAACTTCTTTATTTTTCAAAGTAGAAGTAGAAAAACTAGGTAGTGACAAAATATTTTGTTCAATCCTTTGACCCCCACTATTTTTAGAATCAAAAGGAAATTTATTCTCATGAAAAATTGCATCACCCGATTCTATCACAATATTATCTTCAAGATTAAAAATCTATAGGTTATACTATTTGAAGCATAACCAAGAAAAGCACAAGTAGTAACTTTCTTACCCAACTTTGTAATCTTGGGATCCATTAGCCTCACAAAGGCTAGACAACCCCAAACTCTTAGATATCCCAAACTTGGCTTCTAACCTTTCCACAATTCAAAAGGTGTCAATTTTGACTTTTTATGAGGCACACAATTCAACACATAACAAGCAGTTAAAATAGCTTCATCCCAAAAATTTAAGGGTGCATGTGCCACAATAAGCATGACATTAGTCAATTCAACCAAAGTTTTATTTTTCCTTTCCGCTACACCATTAGATGAAGGAGAATAAGGAGAAGTAGTTTCATGAATTATTCCCAATGATCTAACAAAAGAATAAAACTCATTTGACT
>NW_006239190.1:380297-402105 GCF_000226075.1 Solanum tuberosum | reverse complement strand
TATATAAACAAAAGTAGAAACTTTATTCACTTCTACATTCAATTTGAACATCCCATCACAAGCATACCCCTTTCCCACAAAATATCCTTCTTCACAATTACATATTTATCAGATTCAATAATCTGTTTAAAGCCTGCTTTATTAAGAAAAAAACTAGACATCAATTTTTTTCTCATGGAAGGAGTATAGAGTAGATCTTTTAAAATTAATACCCTTCCAGAAGTAAAACACAATTCGACATCTCCCGTTCCAAGCACTTCAATTTTGTGAGAATCACCAAGCATGATGGTTTTGGGCTCCTCAAAATGAGTATATTTTCTAAACCAGTCTTTGTCATAACAAACATGATGGTTTGCACCAGAATCATCCCACCATCCATCAACACTTTCAACCATGTTTATGTCGGTAATAACCGTCACAAAAGGTTCTTCGGTAACATTTTCCTGAGGGCTAGGACCACGTTTTTCAGAATCTGCAAAATCGAGTAATATGCCCACTCTTGCCACAAACAAAGCACGGTCCCTTATCTTGAACTTGTTGATTTTGTGCTTGGTTATTTTCACCATTATTTTCTTAGGAGGTCTACTATTATTTTTCTTAAATTTTTCTTCTTAGGCATCAAAGAAGTATTTTTGTGAGTTTCAAGAGTAGCATTATTTGAAGTAATTAAATTTACCTTCGTAGTGATGTTGCTCTCTTCTTTTTGTAAAAGTGCATCTTGGCCCTTTGCCTCTTCACCATCGTACTTTTCCACTTTCTCATGATGAGAAATAAGCTCATCATCATCCATGGAGGTGTCATCAACTTTATTAGGATTCTTCTCAGTTAACACATAAGAAACATTGAGAAGACTTAAGTAGAAAAGTACTTTACCCTTCCATCTTTTCAAATGGTTACCATTGACCGAATGGCTTGTTAAGGTCTCCCATCTTCACATCCGCGGTTTTTTCAATTGTAGTCATTATGAAACTCCTTAAAATTGTTAGTGAAAAATTACAAAATAATAAAATTGCAAGATTACAATTGAAAATAAAATGAAAAAAATAAAATCTCTTCAGGCTGAGGCGCAGATATCTCGCTCTCTTTAAGGAGTTTCAAGCCCACTGCAGCAAATGTTTTTCACCGGTCCAGCAGTAGTCCTCTTTGACTTGTCCCCTCCCACATACAACACCTTTCACAAAGTATAACTCAACAACTCTGGAGAAGAGTTGAGTCCAAAGCTCCACAAAAAAGAACATCTCCCTTCAATTAATAAGAACTCTCTTTTTGACAAACTTTATGCTATCTATATTTTTCTTGTGTGTTGTGTGTCTCAAACCAAATAAAGACCATCACTATTTATACTAGAAGAAATCTTTCTAGCAATGAAATAGAAGGATAAATAGTGTAGTAAATAGTGAAGATAATGGCCTTAAGAGTTACATAGATTAAAAGGTATAATGGAGGATTAATAAAGAATGAAATAAAGTGAGGGGTAACATTCACATTGAAGATGCTGGCCAAAATTGTTGAACCAACGTTCCCTGGAACATTTTTCTTGTGTCCAACAAGTAACCTCCAATGGACCTTTTGGTAACCACCAAATAATGACAATAATACATATCCACAGTGATTAATTAAAGTGAGTAATTAGTCACAAATGACTACCAACGGCAGCAATGATAAGTGCCCATTAACTGCTGAAACATTCCGTATTCTAGTAATTCCAAATAAAGCAAATTAATATATTAAAATATTAATATTAAAATGATAACAAACCAACAGGAGGTCTGTTAAGTGAATTGTTGCTCACTCTGCTTAAAGGGGAATAATAATTTGTTACGAGAAGTTCAGGGAAGTTACTCAATTGAAGACTATCTATCTGTCTATTAAATTGCTTGCTCGTCTGCATTTGATCTTGCCCTGTCTTTGTTGGAGGGGGTTGTTGCTTAGTTTTATTGCTCTCCGTGAGAACCACACGTTCCTTCACTGGACCTTTATGCTTTCAGTCTTGGGTGACCATTCTTTGTTGTCGTCGTTTCATAAATGCTCTCCCCTGGGGTGCTTCCTGTTGTTTCTCATTACGTGGGATGCATTTATGCCCTACCATCATACAGTGGTCACAGAATTCCGGTCTCCAATCATACTCAATCTCTTGCTCATATTGTTCACCATTTGGGTCCATAATGGTGATTTTCATTGGTAGGGGTTTAGTTAAATTTACCTCAACAAGCATCCTAACATATGATATTCTTATTTGCTTAGAGGTACCTTCATCTGCATAAATGTGTTTCCCTACCAGACTGACAATTCTACTTAGAAATCCACATCCCCAGTAGGCCATTGGTAACTTTGGGAATAGCAACCACAGAGGTATTTAAGTTGGGAACTCAACACTGAATTATCAAACTTTGGTGTCCACAATTTTAAGAGGACCGGTCTATTATTATAAGAATAATGTCCTGCATAGCATATTGCCTGCATATATTCAATGGACTGGAATTTGATGATGTAATAGCCTTCATCATGAAAGAAAACCTCAGGGGTAGCTACATTTTTCCAATTTGTTGCAATGTATCTACACATTGCATTATACCTAAGAGTATCCCCAAGGAAATATGCTATCATAGCACATTTCCACTTCTGAATTTCTGGTTCCACTTCTTTATTTTCCAGCTAAGCAACCATGTGTCCATCTAGAATTTGTGGTGGAATATAAGAAAGTGACATACCAGATTCTGCAGATCTATTATTTCAGAATAAATTTGCCCAAATCAGAGGATCTGGCTGTATCTTATCTTTACCCTTTCGATCTGTTAACCCTACGTCTAAACCCGACTCCAATCGTTGGTTTACTTTGGTCTATTGTTCCATTGGTCTCAACCAGCTTTTCTGCTCGAGGATCTTCACGAGGTGTCATATTACTTTGGGTAGGAGTAAGATGCAGTCTCTTTACTACTCCTGAGCTAGTAGCCGCACTTGTAACTTGTTCCACCTTCTCTATTGTTGAGATTAGGGTCCCTCCTCCATCTCTTGTTGACCCTTCACAACCAAGCCATCAGAAGTAGAGATGGGTTATCTTTTGGGTCTATCTTGTGCTCGCCCTTTCCCTCGTCCCTGCGTTTGTGGTTGTTGTGGTGTTGCATTGTTGCTCGCCCTATCGCCATGGTTCTCACTTCCAGTGCACATTAGACTAACATGCGTCCAAAGCATGAGACAGAGCAATTCTAATTTACCATTTCTCTATCGCATAGAAATAAAACATTGATAGGTGAAATTGAAATCGAAAAATTAAATGGGTCACATGTAATCATATAAGCAGAGGGCCAAGAGATCAAAATATTTCACAGTAACTACAATTAATTACTCTCTTCATTTAAAAAAATGGTCTAGATAGCTAAGACGTTAAGGAACCCGTACGACTTTACGAAATTGAATTCGGGTGAGTAGAATTTCCGAAACTAATCTTAGCGTGAAAGGGTATTTTTTGAGTGTCATGGGATGAAGGCGTGTTGTGAAATGGGGTTTGAAATTCTTAATTTTGTTCACTGGTTCCGTGGAAGCCGCTGGGACAAGATTTCTACCGCCAGAGCAGGGACGCTGTAGCGGGATGAGGATCGCTGTGGCGGGTCCGACGCGACTTAAGGTCATAAATAAACCCCAAAACGTTTTTATTTTACACTTTTCGACTTTGAGAGCTAAGTAACGACCCCAGATGAGTTCTTGACCATTTTTCACCATTCTTGAGGCTAAAGGTAAAGTTTTAACTCCTCGAATCCATTTCTTGATCCGTAGAAGGCAGTTTCTTGGGTAATTATCATTGGGGTAAGGTTTTGATCTGAAGTCGATGGTGGAAAAAGCCCCAATTTGGGTATTGGGATCTTGGGTTGGCCTAGGGTTGATAATGTTGATTATACTCCAGGTGATTAGGTCTTGTTTATTGATCCATGCGTTAATTGTATGTTTTTAGACCATGAACAAGGGGAAAGAATCTGAAAACGGAAGATTCAAGTGCCTTAGGGGATTCAAGCTTGGCTTTGAGGTAGGTGATGGTTGTTATTTCATGTATATATGTTTGTAATTGCTCATTATAATACATGTATGTATGTGAATGTTGCATTATTGATCACCCTAATCGTAAATGAGGATAATTGAATAATTGTATGTCATGAATCACCTCTTGTTGTATGATTATGAGAATATACATTGTGATTGTGATTGTGATTTGTTGAATGGATCGGGTGTTACGTTTCGACATACTAACTTGGATCGGTTTCCATATTTTGGCATAAACATTGGATCGAGTACTACGTTTCGGTATGCTAACAGTTTGGATGTGGGTTCCATGAGAGGACCATTGAATTGGGTTCTGTGAGAGGACCATTAAATTGCGTTGTTTATCAACTTGTGATGATTACATTCATATCTAATGATGATTGATACTGAAAGACCGTATGTTGCTCTAAATTGATAACCAATGTGTGTTATTGAGAACGGGTGATGCTACATTAATCCTAAAAAGATGACTAATATTGTATATGTTCGGTATATGCATGTTTTATAATGTTGTGGTTACTTGTATGTGGTTCACTTATTGAGATAGCTGCATGATCCTACCAGTACACTGTGGTTGTGTACTGATACTGCACTTGCTTGTTCTTTGTTGAGTACAGGGCATCTTCGAGCGGCTATTGATATACTTCAGCTAGGCGACTATTGAGCGTGACCGAATTCAAGGATGAGCCAGTTCCTTCAGGCTGCCATGAGTCTCTCTTGTTTAAGTGCACTCTTTTTGAACTGATTTGTTAAAGGTGTTGTTTAGTTTCGGGGTCTTACCCCTTGTTCTTAGAGTTGTCGTTAGTAGAGATTTGGTACATTGACTTCCAGGTTCTAGGGGTTGTTCATTCGCATTAGTTTGGTTAGTTGTTTGTTAAAGCCTTTTTAGTTTATGGGAACTCCGTATTTTTATTGTCATTTAAACCTGCTTCCGTATCTTTAAATGCCTTAAGTTTTTATAAAATTTGTTGTTTGAGTTGTAGTAATGGTTCTCCCATGGGAGGGTTCGTGTGGGTATCAATCACGACGGTCTGGGTCGTGACAAAGTTGGTATCAGAGCCCTAGGTTCATTGATCTCATTGTACCAAAACGAGTCTAGTAGAGTCTTGCGGAACGGTACGATGATGTTCGTACTTTTCTTTGAGAGGCTATATGACTTTAGGAAAGACTCACTTCTTTCTACTCCTTCGTGCTATAAATTGAATCCAACTGGTATCTGGGTTATACAAATTGGTATCTTTCCTCCTTCACTCTATAGTCTGAGCTAGACCAACAAAAGTTGTAATACCATCACTAGCAAGAGAGTATGTGTATAGACTACCGACAGTTGAATAGGGTCACCATTCAGAACAAGTATCCATTGCCTCAGATGATTAACCTTTTTGACCAATTGCAAAAAGTATCGATTTTCTCTAAGATTGATATAAGGTTTGCTTACCATCAGTTAAAGATTGAGGCGGTTAAGAATTGGGTTCGACCAAGTTCTATTATTCAAATTAGTAGTTTTGTAGAGCTCGCTAGCTACTATTGTCGCTTGTGGTATGAGTTGAGTCCAATTGGTATCTCCCGATTCCAATTGGTATCTCAACGAAGTGAAATAGACGTCGTAGTCCTGGCTGAAGGGACACAAGCAAGTTGATTGGAACTGAGAAGGTTCCAATTGGTATCTGGCCTTAAGGGTCGTATAAAGCATAGATGATCAGTAATGGTCGTCTATGGAATGAACTAATTAAAGAATGTGGACTTGTCTGCAAGTTGTAACTGCTTGAGTGTCGTGAAACTTGTTGTGAAAAAAAAGTCATCACGAGATTAGGTGCAAGGGTCTAGATAAATTACGATATGGTTCATAAGCAAGAAATTCGGACGTGTGTTGCGACCAACTGATAACCGTGTGAGAGTCTGGGTGTATCCGGGGGATATGTGTATGGTAGTGTTGAAATGATGTAAAATGATTCTAAAGTGTGTACTTCGTTAGGTTGACCGGGGGTTAGACAATGATTGTCCTAGCTAAAGGGATTTTCTTAAATGTCTAGTTATAGCTGGGAATTATAGGGGAAATATAGAAAAGAGAGGAACCCCATAAATTGTTGGCAGGGGTTCTATTTTCGTCGGAGCCGATAGGGCGGGATAATCTCGCCAGCGCGAGACCACCTGTGCGGGATTTCTCCCGCCAGAGCGGAACATGGTGAGACAGAATCTCAGCCCTGTCTCCCTTATTTTTCCCTAGTCACAATTATGGACCCCAAATTGTACCCAAACTAACCCCCGCGATCTAATTCAGTGTTCAGCAATCGAATATAAGTTATAAAGTATGCTAAAATTGTGGAGAACCTGGGCATATGAAGAGGAAATTAGCGAGGCCGTGGAGGTCGGGGAAATGGTAATGCAGGTAGAAGAGTAGTACAGCCAGACGATGAGGTTGCCCATCAAGACGACATGGCTCATTTATATGCTTTTCCGAGCAAGACCAAGTTTGAGGTGTGTGATGCAGTGGTCACTAGTGTTACTCTTGTATGTGCCCGGATGGCTATTGTTTTGTGTGATCTGGGTTATACTTATTCGTACGTGTTAGTTCAATTGCCTTGGGATTTGATGTGGTTTGTGATATACTTGATGCCCTCATCCATGTTTCTACCCAGTTGAAGAGTCAGTCATAGTCACCCTTGTATATCGTATTGTCCTGTTATGTTTATGGATTTTCAGATTTGGGTTGATTTGGTTATGCTAGATATGACTGACTTGATATAATCTTAGGCATGACTTGGTTGTCCCCCTATTATACCAGGCTTAATTGTAATACTAAGTCGGTAACTCTAGAGATCCCTGGTAGGGAAAGATTACAGTGGGAAGGGGTGTACAAGCCTAAGCTAGCTAAGATCATATCCTCCATTAGGGTTAAGAAACTGGTAGGGCAGGGTTGTTTGGCTTATTTGGCTCACGTTTGGAATGTTGAGGTTGAGTCTCCCTCTATTGAGTTTGTTCATGTGGTGTCTGAGTTTAAGCAAGTGCTTCCGACGGATTTGCCTGGTATGCCTCCGGATATAGATATAGATTTCTGCATTGACTTGGAAACTGGCACTCGCCCTATTTCCATCCCTCTGTATCGTATGGCTCCAACAGAATTAATAGAGCTTAAGGCTAAAATCCAAAAGGTTCTAGATAAAGGGCTAGAGTTATAATGAAGAAAAATAGTGGGATGTAGTACAACCTTTAAAGAGAGGCTAGAGCAAGAATATTTTATTTGATTGCAAAGGCTAAAGAGATATCTTTAGAGGGGTAGATAATTGGATTTAAGGACGCGTGATTTCATTAGTTTTGTTGTGGCTATGGTAATAGTGTCACGGATCCATCAGATTGGTCAAAAACTATCGAAAAAGACTTGAGAAAGGAGTGTGTGAACATTAGCTTGAGTGTGATGACAAGTGCTTGGTTTTGTTTTTGAGTTTAATAATGAGTATGATTGAAATTTTAGCTAAATATATTGTAAGATCGATAGAGATGCGATCGATGATAAGCGGAGATCCATGATTTCATACAAATCTTCAAGGACAAGCTAATGTTGATAGAGAAAGGGATTGTGTTATACGGTGGAAATTACAATTCAAATTTTCATTGTAAGTCTACATTCGTGGTGATGTATTTTGTCAAGGTATTAATTGGCAAGGTGAGAAATGATCAATTGTATCCGGTGTTGAGCATGTGAAAGGACTTACACCTAATTTGAGTCGTAAAGTTTATTACTTTTGATTGTTAAAGTACCTAAGAAGGGTTTCATTTAAAAGTGTTGGTTTATAATAATGTAAAAGGTCGGAGTGTTTATGATGGTTGTTAGGGTTGTAAGTATGATTAACTAGCTATGCTCTAGTGTGTTTTTACTTTTGTGGGTGGATCCCTAGTGGTGTATCAGGGGTACTGAATCCTGCGATGTTCTCTTGGTTGAGTGGGAAGATTGGGAAGATATGGTTATTTTGAATGACATAATTGGTATTGTCTTAGAGTTGTTAAAGTATTTTAGTGGTTCTACATGTACCACCTTGCTTATGAGAATTTATAGAAGAGCTACCATGCGTATTTGTGGTTGTCCGACAATCTTAATATTCCTCTAGTCGTCGAGGTCATGTATCGTTTATGTGTGGTTGAATGTGGGGGATCATTGGGTCCAATTCTACTTTTCTTAAGAGGTAATCTACAATTACTAAATCTAGCATTTCGATAGTGTTGTTGGAGGGGTTGTATGCTTGGACATATCCCTCGATGAGTATCTGATTTCTAAGGATCAAATTTTTTATAACTTCAGCTCATTGGAATTTATGTTGTGGGATGGAGATATTGTTAAGAACTATGATTGTTTGGGTATTATGAGTATGTGTTGGTTGATTCAGGTTCACTTCTATTTGTAGCGAGTATTGACTTGGAATTTTATCATGCTTAAGTGCTAAAGTATTCGTCCGGATGATTGTGTCAAGGTCCTTTATAACATATTGTAGACGTGTGTACGATCAACTTCGGTGGTCATTGGGAATCGGCTTTGTTGTAGTTAAGTTTACATACAATAATATTTATCACTCGAGTATTGAGATGACTTCATTGAGGCATTATATGGGAGGATGTGTAGGTGTTCAATTGGTTGGTTTGAGGTTGAAGATATGAAACCTTTGGGAGTTGATTTGGTGAAAGATGTTCAGGGTAAAGGTGAGAAGTATCCAATCTAAGCTTCTAGTAGCCCAGAGTCGACAGAAAAAGTATGAGGGACAAGAATCCCCAGTTATTCGACGATTCAGATACTACTCTATTCTTGTTTTAGCCCTTTTCTCCTAGTTTTTCACTCGGGGACGAGTGATGGGTAAATTGGTATCTATTGTAACGACATGTTCCCGTCGTTATAGAAAAGCCAATGGGGAAATAATTGGGGTCAAAAAAAAATTGAGTAGTAACTTGGAATTTCCCATACTAGTCCAAATTTGGATGAAATCAGAGTTGTTAAGGTGTAGGGAAATCTGGTAACAATCGGTGACTTATTTATGATTTTGATTACATGACTAGATAGCTAAGACGTTAAGGAACCCATACGACTTTACGGAATTGAATTCGAGTGAGTAGAACTTTCGAAACTGATCTTAGCGTGAAAGGATATTTTTTGAGTGCCATGAGATGAAGGCGTCTTGTGAAATGGGGGTTTGGAATTCTTAATTTTGCTCACTGGTTCTGTATAAGCCGCTGGGGAGGGATTTCTGCAGCCAGGGCAGGGCCGCTGTAGCGGGGTGAGGACCGTTGTGGCAGGTCCAACGCGCCTTAAGGTCATGAATAAAGTCCAAAATATCTTTATTCTGCACTTTTCGACTTTGAGAGCTAAGGAACGACCCCAGACGAGTTCTTGACACTTTTTCACTATTCTTGAGGCTAAAGGTAAGGGTTTAACTCCCCGAATCTGTTTTTCGATCCGTAGAACGTAGTTTCTTAGGTAATTATCATTGGGGAAAGGTTTTGATCTAAAGTCAATGGTGGAAAAAGCCCTAATTTGGGTATTGGGATCTTGGGTTGGCCTAGGGTTGATAATGTTAAATATAATCCGGGTCATTTTTATTGATCGTTGCGTTAATTGTATGTTTTTAAACCACGAACAAGAGGAAAGAATCCGGAAAGGGAAGATTCAAATGCCTTAGGGGATTCAAGCTTAGATTCGAGATAGGTGATGGTTGTGATTTCATGTTGGTGTGATATATGTTTGTAATTGCTCATTATAATACATGTATGTATGCGAATGTTGCATTATTGATCACCCTAATCGTAAATGAGGATAACTGAATAATTTTATGCCATGAATCACCTCTTGTTGTATGATTGTGAGAATATACATTGTAATTGTGATTGTGGTTTGTTGAATGGAACGGGTGTTACGTTCCGACACACTAACTTGGCTTGGTTGCCACGTTCCGACATAAATATGGGGATCGGTTGCCATGTTCTGGCATAAACATTGGATCGGGTACCACGTTCTGGTATGTTAACAGTTTGGGTGTGGGTTCCATGAGAGGACCATTGAATTGGGTTCCGTGAGAGGACTATTAAATTGTGTTGTGTATCTACTTGTGATGATTACGTTCATATCTAATGATGATTGATATTGGAAGACTGTATGTTGCTCTAAATTGATAACCAATATTTGTTATTGAGAACGGGTGATGCTACATTGATCCTGAAAAGATGACTAATATTGTATATGTTCGGTATATGCATGTTTTATAATGTTGTGGTTACTTGCATGCGTTTCACTTATTGGGATAGCCGCGTGATCCTACCAGTACATGGTGGTTGTGTACTGATAATACACTTGCTTGTTCTTTGTTGAGGACAGGGCATCTTCGGGCGGCTATTGATAGCCTTCAGTTAGGTGACTATTGAGTGTGACCGTATTCAAGGGTGAGCCAGTTCTTTCAGGCTGCCATGAGTCTCTCTTGTTTAAGTTCACTCTTTTCGGACTCAGACTATTTGTTTAAGATGTTGTTTAGTTTCGGGGTCGTACCCCTTGTTATTAGACTTGTCGTTGGTAGAGTTTTGGTATATTAACTTTCAGGTTCAAGGGGTTGTTCTTCCGCATTAGTTTGGTTAGTTGTTTGTTAAAACATTTGGAGTTTATGGGAACTCCATATTTTTATTGTCATTTAAACCTGCTTCTGTATTTTT
The DNA here is from genome assembly GCF_000226075.1 of Solanum tuberosum. Taxonomy (NCBI): domain Eukaryota; kingdom Viridiplantae; phylum Streptophyta; class Magnoliopsida; order Solanales; family Solanaceae; genus Solanum; species Solanum tuberosum. Next base: position 391,386 of record NW_006239190.1, on the reverse strand, counting down.
AAATGCCTTAAGTTTTCATAAAATTTGTTGTTTGGGTTGTAGTAATGGTTCTCCCACGGGAGGATTTGTGTGGGTACCAATCACGACGGTCTGGGTCGTGACATATATATAGATGCACAAAATAGATCTAGTTCAATACAAAAAATTATCATGGAGGCTCCTTTAGAAGCTATTAGGGATAGAAGGACAGGTGACGTGTTGTTCTACAAAAAATCTATTCTCCTTTTTAAGACTGACCCTCTTCGAATTGATTCACAAAAAAGTAGTTCTGTTAATGTGGTTCCATCAAAGAATGAGCCAGTGACAACTAATAATTTCAAAAATGTGGCGGCTGCTCAACAAGTGATGTTTAATTTTGGAGATAACTATGGATACATAGAAAATTATTGACGTTTGGAGGAAAACGTTCCTTTTGCCAATCGTCGAAACACAGAATGATCTAAGAGATTAGGCGAACTGGAAATTTCAACCGCCACACCAGAAATTCTTGAAGATACAAGAAGTTTAAGTAAAGATGTCTACAAGTTGTCTTCCACAAAAGACATGTTGAATCAGTTTGACCAAAAGAATCGTTTTCGATTTGATCGGAATAGCCAGATTCTACAATTGATTGATTTTAGTGTGAATTTACTTTAATATTTTAATATGCATACATATGTTTCTTATATAGTCAGATCTGGACTTTTTGGATTTACATGAGCATTGTTATATGCATATTTACATGATTCGAGCAAAGAAAATAATGATTATAAACCCACAAAATTCAATTTTAGTATCACATTCTTGTTAGTATCACTAATTAGTTGTTTTTATTTTGAATCCACTTCTGAAATGTACCATGCTTTGCGACTCATAACGAATTTGGACATCATTTTGTTTTTTTATGAAAAAATAATTCTACATTCAGATTATTTTTCAAGTTAGTTGGTATATATAGATTCTTATTCTCAAGATTTTGGGAATCTAATTCTAACACAAGATGTTACTATATTTGGGTGGTTTTTAATCTTTAATTTTTATCTCTGCTACTCATTCAATGAAAATATGTTGACCAAAATTTTCTTATCTATGATATAATTTCGCAAGACTTAGCTTAGAGAAATTTTGTGTTGTCTATCATATCTTATGTAGGAATGAAGTTGTGTATTATTTAATTTACTCGACATAAGTTTAGAAAATTTTTGTCTTGTGGGTTATTAATTGAACTTATGCCTCTAACAACATAAGTGTTGTAGGAATAAGCAGGATAACTTGTAATGCCTTGTAAGACATAACGTATGTTATATTATGATATGAAAACATAACTAATGTCAAGGATAAAAATTGAAGACCACCAATTTGAGGGACAAAAATAAAATACCATCCCAAAATAGGGGCATTTATGCGAATGACTCTCTAAAATTTGAAGGTGCAAAAAAGGACATTTAAATTAGATTATGCAAATTTAAGAATATATTTTCCATATTGACAAAAAATAAAATTTTCAAAAAAGCTTGGATTATGATGTTTTGGATAGTTTCAAAGAAGTTTGAGTTATGATGATTTGAATTTAGTGGTGGAAAATCCCTAGTTGGGTGTCAGGATCATGGGGTTGACTAAGGGTTAGTATTTGGATATAATCCGGGTAAACTAGGCCTCTATTATTGATCCTTTGCATAATTTACTTGTTTAATACCAAGAACAAGCTGAAAGACTCCGAAAAGGGAAAGCTCAAGTTCCTTAAGAGTGTTCAGGCTTGGTTTCGAGGTAGGTGATGGTTTGATTTCCCGTCTGTGTTATATATGTCCTCTAACTGCTCCATTGTATTGATTCATGTATGTGAATAGGAAAAGATAAAATGAATCTCATGAAATGACTAATTGTGATTTTTGTAGAATCCAATGAACCTGTTACTTGATTGTACAATACAAGTGTGTAAATCATTCATTGTGGTCCTGATTGTGTTTGAGATTGTGGTTGATTAGATCGGGTGTCACGATCCGTCACATAATTGGATCGGGTGTCACATTCCGACCAATACTAGATCGGGTGTCACGTTTCGAAATATTATTGGATCGGGTGTCATGTTCTGACACACTAACAATTTGAGTGTGGATTCCATGAAAGGACCATCATTGACGGTTGCATTTGAGATTGATATTGTGAAACTTATATATTGGGCATGAATTGGTAAATTGTTATTTTTTATGTATATGTGTGGGTTACAATGTTGTAGTTACTTGTGTATGGCTCACTTACTGGAATAGCCATGTGATCCTATCAATACATCGTTGTTTGTGTACTGATACTGCACTTGCTCTTTCTTTGTTTAGTACAGGGCATCTTCAGGCGGCTGTTGAAAGACCTCAGCTAGCAGATCACTGATTTGTCAAGTTCAAGGGTGAACCAGTTCTTTCAGGCTACCATGGATTCATCTAGGATTTTAATCCATTTCCTTCGTACTTAGACCTTTCAGACTCTTACTTTATGTCTAGTTGTTTTGGGGTTGCATCCCCTTATCTTAGAATGTTTAGTTTGAAGTTTTGTTACAATGACTTTCAGGTTCTAAGAGTTGAATTTTCGCTCGTTTATGTTTGTGTTTGGTAACTTACTGAGTTTATGGGAGCTGAGCTTTCTCTAAATGCATCTCTTTTGGTTAGTATTGTTTAGTTGGGTTGTAGTAATAGTTTTCCCACCGGAGGGTTAGTGTGGGTGCCAATCACGACGGTTTATGTCGTGACACTCTTACTATCCTAGGTCTAATAATCATGACCCATAGACCTTATTTCCAGCCATTCTGCCTCATTTTGCTGCCAATTCTACCATTAAACATTCAACCCTATTTTCACTGTAAGGTTTTTCCAAACCTACCATTTATGTCATCCTAAGGTTTTCTGTCACTCCCCGAGCCTACACCATGGGCGGGATTGGCACTCGAAGACCATTGTTGGCCCCAAGCGAACCCTTGACCTGGCTTACTTAACTCAGCGTAAGACAATATTCATACTTATAATGATCAATAACACTTAACTGAACAGAATAATAAGATACTGAGAATGTTAAAGGTTAAACATTCAACTTGGCCAAAAAGTGGCAACCCAAGTCTTAACAATAAGAAATGATAATGAAAAGACTCAATGGACTAACATCTGACTGTCTATGAAGCCTCTAAAACAACTGAGATGGATGTTGGGACAAACCCCACAACATCCTAATGAACTAACTAGAAAGCAATGAAAATAGATCTTCCGGAATGCAAAGAGGATCACCGACTGACTCTGAACTGCTCACTGGATCAACGGTGCGTTGGAATGCTGATCCTAGTTACATGTGTCTGCATCATAAGACGATGCAGGCCAACTGGCATCAGTAAATTGAATGTACGAGTATGCGAGTTGGAATGCTAAACAACATAGGCTTGAAAGGGAATCTGAAGAAACACTTACATTGACTCTTCTCAACTCATGAATACTTAACTGAACTCATTTCAATATAAAGCAGTTTAAAACAAGTGCAATATAAAGAAAAGTTGTTTAAAAACATGATGTCAACTCTATGTATGTACAAGGATACAACATAACTCTGAAGTGTATGTAAAAATACAATAAACTAATGTATATAAAAAAAATACAATAATTTATGTGGAAGTTTCTCTAACCGACAACCATCACATAAGAGCTATAGTGATGATACATCGATCTACCTCACGCTGCCAGCGCATCCTACACCCGGCCAAAGAGATAGGACATAAACTACTAAGTGGATCCACTAGTCTACTGTGAAAAGGGTTCATCTAAATACAATAATTTATGTGGAAGTTTCTCTAACCGACAACCATCACATAAGAGCTATAGTGATGATACATCGATCTACCTCACGCTGCCAGCGCATCCTACACCCGGCCAAAGGTATAGGACATAAACTACTAAGTGGATCCACTAGTCTACTGTGAAAAGGGTTCATCTAAAAAGTATGACCCTTTTCTACCCATGGTGGCTACATGGTTTTATGGAGACGTGAGTTAGCTAAACTCATGCTGCCCCAATTCAGTGCTCAATACTACTCCCAAAAATATACTAGCTCTTATGTTTAAAAACATACTTCTTCTATGATTTGAGATTAGTGCTCAAAACTTAGCTCAAAGGCTATCTTGGAAATCAAAGTTTCCCCTCTTTCTTCATTTAGAAAGCGATTACTTTTTTTGAAAACTAGCCCAAAGGCTCTTTGGAAATCTCAGTTTCCGTTCTTATTTAAATGTGAAAACATTTTAAATCTCTTTGGGAATACTTAGTCCCCATATACTTTTGAAGAAATGAACTTCAACTTTACTCTTTACTGAACTCAAAACTTAAGTATTAAAACAAAGTTACAACGTTTGCAAAAGACTTTTGGAAAACTCTAAGAACTTCTCTTGACTTGACTTTTACTTCTCTTGACTTGACTCTTAGCTTTCCTTGAATTGGATTATAGATTCAAGGTTCATGATCTCATGATTATGGATGATTATGGATGATTTCATAATGTTTAGATGTACCTTAGAGTGTTGGAATCAACTAGAAAACATAGGTACATTGCTAAGGAACAAGTACGAAAAGGTGGGGAACAAATGGGGAGAACTGGCGTCCCTGGCGCTCTGAGAGGCGCGGGGCGCCAGCCCTAAAAATTTAGACAAAACTTTGGGGCGCTCTGGCTAGTGTGTCGCCCCAGATCCCCACATTCAGAGACTGTTTTAGGGCGCGCTGAGAGGCGCGACGCCCCAGCCCCTTCCCCAGAAAATCCCAAATTTTCTTCTTCGTTTTTCAACTCTAATTTCACTTAGTTCTTTCCCCAAACACTTAGAATCGTTTATACCCTCAATATACGATAGATTCAAACCGAAATTACACCAGGAAACATGAATCAAATCTCAAGAAACTTCAATCAACACAACCCACAAGAATTCAAGAAAACCTTCAACAATGTTCATCAAGAACTCAATTTCTAAACCTTCAAAGACTTAAATTCGCTGAATTAAATCATGATTGGCGCGTGGGTGAACTAACCCAATGCTATGTGATCTCACATACCTTTTTAGGGATCACCCCCAACGAAATCCACAAGCTATCCTTGACGAAATCGACGAATCTTGCTTCCTCTTCTCCTTTCTCCTCTTTTCTCTTTTCTCCAAGCCCTAGCGTGAATTCTAATTCTTCTAAACTGACCAAAATCTGGTTTTACCCCAATTAATCTCCTAAAATTGAATTAGAATAATTAGGTAAGGAAAAGACTAAATTACCCTTCCAAAATCCGGATTAGACTTTCCTTAATCCAACTGCCCAATTTCCAAAGGGCATAACTTACTCATACGAACACGGAATCGCGCAAACTCGGCGCCGTTGGAAAGATCATTCCAAGAGCTTTCCAACCATGTCTGGAAGTACACTTAGCTCATCCTGAGTTAGGAGTTATGGCCATTTGAAGTTGACCAAAACTCAACTTTTCCTAACTTAAACCAATTTCCAGATTTTCATTCTTTCCAAAAATGACTATTTCCAATTATTAACTTCTTCCTAGTTATTTCAAATTACGAGATGTAACATTTTCCAAGCCTACCTTGTATGCCAAACGCCATGCGTACCTTACTCTAAGGTTACAAATCACTTTAACACACACACGCACACATAGTCCCAACAAATAAACTATGCACAAGACTATCGGTGGCCAACTTGACCTAGAAACCATATTAGACATGTCTAAACGATCACCATAATTCACTTCTGATTTCAACTCACCTTTTAAGTAATCCGGTCCACTCAAAGGTTCTTAAGATATCTACAACAATATTTAATATTCCAAATCGGTCTACACATGAACCATCGTTGAATTAAACACAACAACTCGGCCACTTATGGATAACCATCACAATAAAATAATCTGGTTCACTCATGGAACAAACAAACAAATAACAACATGTACAAATTGTGTTGCTTGAGCCAACCGGCAATAAAACCTATACCAGGTGTGGTATCTAAGATAACCATAGATATTTCATAGCAGACATATACTCGAGTCAATTGACAATATGTACGAGGCGTGGTGCATGATCTAATCAAGAGATATCTTATATTAGGCATGGTGTCTGATCGAATCGATGAATCACAGATATCACACAATTACAATCATAATTACAATGAATACAATGACACTAGTAAACCACAAGCAATTAAGACAAATTCATTGCATGAGATTAACAATAAAATATCATTCACATTTATTCCTTTATCTCCTCAACATGCATTATGTATAGTACACTTAATCCTTATGGTATTGTGAATTCACCTCAATAAGAATTTTCAAAGGTTTACAATTATGAACTAGTCAGCCATAACTAGTCATAGGATAATACTTGCTTACACAGTACATTTCCGCCCTATTAGAAATAATCAACACTCTTGAATCATCCAGACTCCACGCCCAAAGTCCTAGGTATGAAATCTACCGTTAATCTACAAGAATACTATGAATTAAAGACATATTTAAGTTTTAACTACTAGTAAACCCTAGACCAGATCATGAACTTTTACTCCTTTTGTAAAATTTTAGATTGTTCTTGATCTAAAATAATAACACAAGTACAAAATAAATCTCAATTAGCCTAAACATTCTAAGATTATAACTTAATCTCAAACTCCAGATCAACCTCATGATTTTCCCACCCAATCTAGGACTTTTCCATCATTAATTCACCTAGACCTACTAATCTTATGGTTACACTATTGAATTATGATCAATAAATCAAGGACGAATGTTTTTATAAAGAAGCCAAGGTCTTACACCCCAAAATCCTCATAAACTTGAATTTCCCCCACCCTAGGATGAACCCAAGCCCTCCTCTAGGACCACAAAAACTGCCTCTAAAGCCAATAAATCAAAGTACTGAATCAGAGAATGGATTACTTAGCTTTACGAAGGTTCCTAATGAAAAATGTCTGAAAATCTCCCCAAGTCGCCCTTGCTTTTCCCCAAAACGTTCTTGAATGATTATAGAGGGTTTTTGGGGAGTGCTATGCATTTACAACGATTAAACCCACTATAGTGGTCCAATCCCTTTATAGTGGACCATAGCGGCCCATAGCGGGAATTATATTTTGGTTGCCGTAGCAATGTGTCACCCGCTATAGTGGCTTGCACGGGATAGAACCTCGAAAATACTCTCAAATTAGCCTATTTCGCAAAATCTTGACGTTCCTCACCAACCCCTTCACGCCAAGTTTGATATCAGGAGTTCTATATACCCGAATTCATTTCTGAAAAGTCCTGCGGACTCCTTAACGTCTTAGGCAAAGGAAAACAAACTCTACTTAAACACTTCACCCAATTATTTTCTCGAATTTCCCTAGACCTTATCTTACTAAGATTTCGTCTGAGTCTAGCATAACCTGAAATTTTCAATTCTTCAACCCAGAAATTTTCTCACACGATTTCTTTTACAAATAGTTCGTTCTTAACGATTGGAAGGATCGTTATATGTTATTCTTGCAATTGAAGTTAATTTAGTGTTCAATAGCAAGATTTTTATCAGTCTTACCAAGTCTTGTTAGGTTAAAATCATTAAATTTCTCCAAGTTTTATTATAATAAAATTATGAGGTTAAAAATAAAGAAATAAAGATGATATTTAATAGAAAATTGCACAAATAATTTGAAAATATGTGACATTGCGAAGAAGTCTTTTTATTTATACAGGTTATGCTTCAATTATATGAAAAATTATTTATATTTTAGAAATATTAAGTGACCATGACATGATATTTTTGCACGTATATAAAGGTGGTAAGGGATAAGTTTCAGTCACTCATTTCGTGAGATGAGAATTGCTCTCATTTTGTGTTTTCTATGCCACGACAATGGCATGGCAAAAAAGAACTTATTTTGGACAGAAAGAAGTGAGTTTTTTTTAATTATTATTCAATGAACAAAAGCGATACTACAGTTAAATTGTATTTGATATTGGCGATTGGATTTACTTGAAAATCTCACCCATGAAGGAGGTGATGAAGTTCGTAAATAAAAGGAAGCTTAGTCCCCAATATGTGGGTCCATATCAGATTTTGAGGTGTATTCCAACATTTTTCTTAGTGCTACTTTTGTTTAACAAGATAAACACTTCAAAGTTTCAAAAAAGTTAAATATTGATCACACCCAACTTAACAATACATCTTAGAATATAGTTGTTTGAATCTTCTTGTAAACTAGTTGTCCAGATACAAACTAGGTTATTTTCACTAATTACGTATGTTGGCGATGACACAAAAATCCGCATACAAAAAGTTACGAGTATTTTCTAATGTGTTTGATCTTAATTTTTTATTTACCCGTGATATTTTTTTTAAAAAAATAACCTTAACTTGGAAAAAATGGTTGGGGACAATTTATGTCGTCCGTTAGGCTTAAGGTCTAATGTTTGCCTAAGTAGTTTCTAAAGTGTCTGATCTTAATTTTTTATTTACCCGTGATATTTTTTTTAAAAAAATAACCTTAACTTGGAAAAAATGGTTGGGGACAATTTATGTCGTCCGTTAGGCTTAAGGTCTAATGTTTGCCTATGAGGTAGAACTTGTGGTCAATTGAACAAGTTCATTATCTTAAAATATTATGAACGTCTTCCCTACGGTCGAAAGTTAGAACACATGCCTAATGGAAAACTAATCAAAGTTCCAACTTGGGATAGTTTCAAATATATACAATAAAGTATTTAGTTTACAATAAATATAGTCATATCTTTATTTACATAAGAAATAGTCAAATGTCATAGAAAGTATACTTTGACACTACATTATAATACACTCAAAAAGCTTAAAATTAATTTACATATACATGTGATATACAGTAATTATACATTATGATACACTAAAAAAAACTGAATATAGCTTACATATACATGAACTATACATTGTCTATACATTATGATACACTCAGAAAATTGAATATATCTTAACTATATATGAAGTATACACTGACTATCCTTCTCCGATTTCAAATCCTCAGAACCAAAACTTCAGCTCTGTGTCGCCCCATTATAACAAGAGATGAAATATTATCTTTTTGTGCTTCCTCATCGTCTTCGTAGTTCTAATGATCGTTTGGTTATTTTTGTACCTGTTCTGTGACAAGCCATTGGTGATTTTAATAACAAGTATTACGTTATTAAAATAAAACATTAGGAGAGGAAAATGTCATTTATAGTTGATTAGAATTATGCAAATATTAGTAAAATAAAGAACTTTTATGAAATAATTTATATAATTTTATGTAAATGTTTGTTACATAAAATTTCATTATTAATGTATTAGTTATTCATATTTTAGTTAGGTCATCTTCTACCTTGTATAAATAATACTCAATTTTTCATAATTTATACATATATTAGTTATGACTTATGTGTGTTTCTAAATTTTAAATTAAACATTGTATTAATTTAAACCTTCAAACCAATTACCAAAAGTAATTTATTTATGCAAAATTTAATATTTTGCATAACTCGCATCCAAATTAACTACCAAACGATCATGTATTAGTTACATATAAGTTGTGTAGTATCTAATTTACTCGACATAAGTTTAGAGAACTTTTGTCTTCTAAGTTATGAATTGAACTTATGCCTCTAACAGCATAAGTGTTGTAGGAATAAGCAGCATAACTTGTTATGCCTTCTAAAACATAACTTGTGTTATATTATGATATGAAAACATAACCTAATTTAAAGAACAAAAAACTAAAGACCACAAATTTGAGGAACAAAAATAAAATACCATTCCAAAATAGTAGCATTTATGCGAATGACCCTCTAAATTTGAAGGCGCAAAAAAGGACAATTAAGTTAGATTATGAAAATTTAAGAATATGTTTTCCGTATTGGCAAAAAAGAGAATTTTCAAAAAAGATTGGACAATGATGTTTCAAAGAAGTTTGAGTTATAGGTTATGATGTATCAGAGGATAATTAAACATGTTTCGTTATAATAAAATGTTGTTATAGAGGATGATTTTTATATAAATATTTAACTGCAAAACTTCATGAGGAGATGAATTGAATGTTGTAATTGTGTATTTGTGGTAGAGATTGCAATTGGACAGGACAAATGTAGGACAAAGTGAGACGGGTTCAAATATTTTGTAAAGAAAATCCAATTTGCTGCGGTAGGAGCGAATTTTGACACTTGCTAATAGTTAGGTTCTATTATGCTATGTGGAGACATAGGAAAAGAGTATTAATTTTTTATTATGCTATGTGGAGACGTAGGAAAAGAGTATTAATTTTTGAATTTTGATGTTTGTTGTTCAAGAATTAATGTGTTCGTGTTCTTGGTCTTGTTATATCACGACTTAATTCACTTGGTCATGTGGATACCTACTCTAACACTTGGATAGGAAAATCATTACCCCAAAATTAAAACATGAAATGCGGAACTGAACAAAATATAAACTAAACACCCTGTTGTAAATATAGAAATACTCAAACTTAGTTAAAATATAGAACTTTTATAAAGAAATACATTGACTCTCTCTAAGAAACTAGTCTAAACAGGTATAAGGGCTTCTAAGAGATTATAAGGTTCAAAATAATACGACACAACTCTCATTATTAAAAAGAGAGGTAAAAGCTATTGGAGATCATCTTCATATTCGCCCCTATTTTATCTTTTAATTGTGTCACACCCCGAGCCTACACCCTGGGCGGGACTGGCACTCTAGAACCATTGATGGCCCCAAGCGAACCCTTGGTCTGGCTTACTTACTCAGCGGATGACTTAGACATAAGAAAGAGAATCCAAATACAAGATAACTCAACATGTCTCAAACTGAACTCATAATGTTTGAAAAATAAACATTTAACTTAGCCAAAATGGTAACTCAAATCTGAACATAAGCCAATAACAAAATGATGACGAATGAACTAACATCTGACTGACTATCTATGAAGCCTCTAAAACAATTGAGATGGATGTCGAGACGGGCCCACGACATCCTAATGAGCTAAAATGATAAAGTAATGAAAAAGGGGATCCTCCGGAATGCAAGGAGGCTCACCAACAACTTTGAAGCTCAACTGGATCAACGATGTGCTGGATG
>NW_006239190.1:328610-379758 GCF_000226075.1 Solanum tuberosum | reverse complement strand
GGTGCTCAATACTACTCCCAAAAATATAATATTAGCTCTTATGTTTAAAAACATACTTCTTTCTGTGATTTGAGATTAGTGCTCCAAATTTTACCTTTAAGGCTATCTTGGAAATCAAAGTTTCCCCTCTTGCTTCATTTAGAAAGCGATTACTCTTTTCTAAAAATAGCCTAAAGGCCCTTTGGAAATCGAAGTTTCCTTTCTTGTTTAAATGTGAAAACATTTTAAACCCTTTGGGAATACACAGTCCCCATATACTTTTGAAGAAATGGACTTCAAACTTTACTCTTTACTCAACTTGAACTTTAGGTCTTAAACAAAGTTAAAACATTTTGAAAAGACTTTTGGAAAACTCTAAGAACTTCTCTTGACTTTGATCTTAACTGCTCTTGACTTGACTCTTAATTGGTCCTTGAATTGAATTATGGATTCAAGGATTGTGATTTGTGATTGGAAAGATCTCATGATGTTTAGGAATGATTAAAGATGGCTAAACATGAGAAAAGACCAAAAATAAATATTTGAGGGTGGGTCCGCGACGCGGAGACATATTTAATTTTTGGTTTCAAAAACAACTTTTGAGGCAGAACGGTCTGTGACCGCTCCGCGATGTGAAATGATTTTTCTCAGTTCTGGGGAGTTGGTCCGCAACGCGGAGGCATGTCCAGATTTTGACCGACGAAATTTCTTCTTCGTTTTCCAGCTCTAAACCCTCTAAACTCCATGGGTTCTTTCCCCAAACACTTAGAATCGATTAAATGTTCAAAGTACATCAGATTCTACTCGACAACACTACTAAAAACATGAATCAATCTCAAGAAACTCCAATCAACACAACCCACAAGAATTCAAACTAAAAATTTTCTAGAACTCAAAGATTTACTTTCAAATCTAATAACTTCGCTGAAATTGAATCATGATTGGCGCGTGGGTGAACTAACCCAACGCTATGTGATCTCACATACCTTGTAGGGATCACCCCGACGAAATCCACAAGCTAAACTCGACGAACTTGACTATTTTCGTGCTTCTCCTTCTCTTTTCTCCTCTTCTTTCCTCTTCTCTAAAACCCTAACTCTTTTCCAAAAGCGTAAAACTGGCCAAGTTCAGTTTAGACCCTTAATTAATTCACTAAAACGAATTTAATTAATTGGATAAGGAAAAGACTGAAATACCCTTCAAAAATCCGGATTGGACATTTCCTTATTTGAACAGCCCAACTTCCAATGCTCGTATCTCACTCATATGAACTCGGATTCGCGCAATCTTGGTGGCGTTGAAAAGATCGTTCCATGAGATTTCCTACCATATCTGGAAGTGCTCCTAAATCATTCTGAGCTAGAAGTTATGGTCGTTTGAAATTGACCAAAAACTCACTTTTTCCTAACTTAACAAAATTTCCAGATTTTCATTCTTTCCAAAAATCACTATTTCCAATTATTAGCTTCTTCCTAGTTATTTCAAATTGCGAGATGTTACACATTGTGTTAGAAGTCTGACCTTTGAAAACATTTCTTTTGCCCCTATTTTATCTTTTCATTGTGTTACTTTTTATCATAACTTGTTGTAAATTCACTATACTTTGAGACTTTTTTTCGTAAATAATTAACTCTTCAATACTTTCATAATTTTGTGATGGTTTGTGTATCAACCTATTTGCTCATTTATAGTAGTGAAAAATTTATAATTGACATATATAGGACTAATAATTTCAAGTCATGACGATAGAATAATTCTTTCAAGTTGTAAACAATAAAAAATTACAGGTTCTAACATTTTATTAAAATAAAAAAAATACTTTAAAATACCAGTAAAAATTAATTTGTTTGAAAAAAACATAAGGTAAAAAACGAAATTATTAGTAGCAATTAATTTGTTTTCATTAATGATAATTAATATGTGTCATAAAATTAGGAGATTTTTAAAAAAGGAATATATGTTTTTTTTTAACTCAAATCAGTTATTTTTTAAAAAAGGAAAACAAATACTCAAATCAATTAAATTTCTTTCAAAAACAGATTTTCTTCTTTGTTCAAACGTTTCTCTCCTCTCAATTTTTCTGTAATTTTCGTTACTCACAACTAGTTTCAATTCGTTTTTATTCAATAATCTTCATTTTGTTGTAATGGACGGCTTCTTATCAATATTAATAAAGCATGGTGGTAGATGAGATCCTTCAAGTTAGTGTTCTTTGAGATTTTTTATTTGTATTGTTACACTACTCAAATGTAAAAAAAATTAAGAACAATGACACTGGAAAGGAAATTTTCAGATTTTGTTTCTGTATAATAGGTTAATTGTGACATTTTTTGTATGAACAATCTTTTTTTGAGATTACATAATATATTTTTGAAACTTGAATAGATTTTGTTATGATTGTTTTTTTAATGCAAGGTTTCTGGTAAAAAAGAATTTACATAATTTGTAATTGGTATACTATTTCTATCATTTTTTTTGTATGATTTTGGAATTATATTTGAATGAATCGCATTTATTGTGTACTTAATAAATTACAATTAATTGTTAAAATTAGTATTAAGTTTGTATTATATTTTATGATTCTGTTGTGAAAAAATTACGACTTATGGGATGAAATAGTAATAATGTTAGCATGATATATGTATGAAAAGTGTGCCAAAAAATATATGAAATGTGTAAACTCTATACTATAATGTTTTATAGTATGATTTCTTGTTTGAATGAAAAAAAAAATTGGCATTATTATAGAATGTAATTTGATAATAATAATAATAATGTAATGAATTGGTATATTATTTAATTAAGAAATTACAATTAATTATAAGTTGGAATTATATATTTTGGTATTCTACCGGCATGATATTGGTATAATAATTGATGACAATTGAGTAAAAATACGTATGAAATGTGTGAATAAGAATTGTATAAAGTTTGTATACAAATATAACACATGTAGTTTTTCTTTTGTATTTGTATACAAATATAACACATGTATTTTCTTTTGTATTGAAGATGCATATGCGATCCCTGTTGAACCTCTCCCATGCGAGAGTACGTGGGATATACCAAGTTATGTTTCTGAGCCTTTGTTGTTGACGCCTGGTTCAAAAAGAACTGTAGGATGACCGCAACTTGAACGCTGGAAGGGATTTGCTAATGTGAAATTCAAAAGGTTTAAAGTTACTTGCAGTATATGTCGTCGAGAGGGCCACAACAAGAAGACATGACCCTGCGCCAAAAAAATCATAATTTATAAATTGTGACAAAATCATGTTTTGTTTTATTTTGTCTTTTAAACTCATGTTTTGTTTTGATTGTGACAGTATATTCATTGTTTTTCAAAATATATATTGATTAATTTATTCAGTATTGATGGTATGCAAATTGACGTTCATTTGGTATGCAACTGAATCCACACTAATATTAGTTAATGTAATTTACAATTAGTATTCATTTGGTATCCATCTGGTGTCTCACTTGAAAAAAAAATATAAAAACAAAGATGTAATTGAGGTGGGTACAGAATATAATGATCACTGTTTTACATTGTCAAATTCATTCTTCCAATATTTATACAAGTTGGATACCAACTTCATACATTTTTTATTTTTAGTTTTTGTCTTAAATTTTGAAGTAAAAAATACCAATCATATATGAATTGGATGCCAATTGTATACAAGTTGGATACCAATTAAATAACACTCTTATTTCATGTAATCTAAATTGGTGTTCATTTGGTTTCAAATCAATATCCAAACTAAAACTATTTAATGTTGAATCAAATTGGTATGCAGTTTGAATATAACTGGTATCTCGAAATTATAAGAGACAAGTTGTAATTCATCTTTGGATGACAGTGTATTCAAATTGGATACCAATTAAATGGCACTCGTATTTCATGTAATCTAAATTGGTGTTCATCTGGTTTTGAATTAATATCAAAAATAAAACTATTTAATGTTGTATACAATTGGTGTGCAGTTTGTATATAACTAGTATCCTGAAATTATAAGAGAAAATCTATAATTCATATGTTAACAAATCTAGTTAAGTTTAAAAATGTATATGAATTATTTGGTACTATGTTTATGAGGTTTTTTCAAAACTAAAGTCCAATAAAAATCTAGCTAATGTTGATATCCAAATTGTATACAGTTGGTATCCAACTTGAGAACTTTTGACAAATTTTACATAAAAATGAATGTAGTTGGTATCTAACTGGAAGAAAACAGTGCATATTATATATCATCCCAAACTTAAAACTGTAGCAAAAACAAATATATATATCATTCAAATATTAAAAAAATATATAATAGTCTAAGTTGCAATCAACTATCTCAAATTTGATTTATGTGGTCTTGGTGTAGGATAATTGTTGGTATTCGAAGCATGTTATTTTGCTATGTGGGGTTCACCAAAGTTGCTAGCAACAGTTCTAGTTACTTCACTCTCACTAATCGGCCATATCGTTTTTTATTTTTCCGTACTGCCATATGATTGTGGCGTACCTTTGACGATGGTACCTTGCATCGTATCAATGGAACTCATATCAAAAACTCCATTGCTGATGTATTCAGCAAATAAACATGTGTACATGTACAATCACTGAAATAAAATTGAAAGAAAAATAATTTTGAGAAATACAGTGAATTAATTTTTCTGATGAAATCACTAAAAGATAGAAATACATACTTTGAACTTGACTCTTGTTGAGGCATATTTGTCAAATGCTTGACTTCAAGTGGGTCGGATTGAGACTTGTCAACATATGCAGGGAGAGACGGTTTCTATGGAAGATGATTGAAGAGGTGAAATCTGCTCTTTCTTTTGATTGTAGAATGAAGATTCTTAGTATTGTGAATCTGCCCTTTTTTTTTTATTGTAGAATGAAAATTTTCTGATTGAAGAGGTGTAGAAATGGTTTCTATGGAAGATGATTGAATAGGTGAAGGAGGAATTGGTAATTTTTTAGCGTGGGGTGGTGGGGTACTGACTAGAACAAATGTGGTAACAGGAGGGGTGTGGGTTTGACGTGTAATGTTAAAAAGGAACAAGAATCAAGGTAAAATTCCTAAAAATGTGTAAGAGCTAATTATGGTAGATTCTTTATTTATATTATTTAATAATAAATATAAAATTATAAAAGACTAATTATTTAATAAAGTAAAATTAAATTGATTTATAAATAAAAGGTGATCTATTATAACTCGTAATTAAACTGTTATAAGCAAGAATATTTTAAAAGTAGATTTAAAATCTGTAATATTATCCCTTAAATATATATGTGGCGTGATTTTTCCTTTATAGTACTTCGGTGGGCCTATTCCAACTTTCTTATATGGGTAAATTATACAAAAATATGTATTATCCTTTAATTATATACATTATTATCAATTGAAATAGACATGAAGTATAAGGACTTATTGAGGTTAATGTGTGTAATTGAAGGATATGTACGTAAAAAGCTTTTTAAATTTTTTTGAATAGAAATATCTGATAGAAATATTATGTTCATATGCTCAATTGAAATATAATATAATAAAAATATCTAAATATTTATTGATAATTAAATTCTTAAAAAGTTGTCATTCTATATATTCCGCAAAAGTAAGTAGTATTGTCTTTTTTATTTTTTCAAAGTTAGAACTTAAATATCATTTCAATACCAATATTCTAGCATAGAAAAAGGAGTTAATAAGCATACAGATTTGCAGCACTGTCACGATTACATAACTGGTTATAAAAAGCTAGTTATAACCTCAGGAGTCCATCTTTTATGTAGAACGAGAAGAAGAAAACTCAGCTAAGTCATCAACAACTATTCTTTCCTCCACCAACCACTTGGAAATGGAATTACCCGGCATTCTGTAAAAGAACCGAAAAAGTGAGAGGAGAGAAATCAAGAAAGGAAGTAAGAAGGAAGAGAGGTATATGGAAGTTCAACTTCATGATTCCAAAAGTGAAAGCTACTTTACCAATTTTTGTTTGGATCGGGTCTTTTAGACCTTACCAATTTTTATTTTTAGTTTTTTGCTTTGCTTTGTTTCTTTGGGGTCATGGGCTTTGTACAGAATTATGATTCATATTTTTATTAAATAAAATGTGCGCACGCCACAAAAATTCATAAAAAAAAAAGTATATATATATATATATATATATCATTTCAATAAGTATTACTAAGAAAGTCAAACCATTATTATTTGACCGATAATTTCCACAAAGGTGATGTGTTTAATTTGTCTCTTCTCTTTTGTTCTCATATAGTGCTAAGAATTTTATAAATCAAACATTTCTTTTTCATTTCACACATGGAAATAATAGTAAATATTTTTCTTCTACGTACGCCAATAATTGGGAGAGATGACAAGGTATGAAGAAGTCTAAATAGACTATATAGTTGAGTGGGACTACATTTATATACTAGAACTTTGTAATAGAGACACTCATTGCTAGGGGTATCAAATGGGTGGGTTGGATTGAAATTAGAGATATTAAAATTGGTTGAAATAGAAATTGGATTGGATCTTGACCCGTCCAAGTTTACTTTGGGTTCAAATGGGCTAAAAAACGGGTTGAATCTTGACCCGCCCAATTTGATCCGATTAATCTCAATAATTTTAACATAGTGATATTTAATTTTTATAATCACAATTCGAATTTCAGCTCAAGATTTTTTCTTTTAAAAGTAACAAATGGATATATAAATCCTAAAAGATGTTAAATAGATAATAATTCATACATTTAATATAGGAACATATCTTAGTAATTTTTTTTAAAATGGGTTGAAATTGGAGATTGAATTGGACTCAATTGAGGATTCTCTTAAAATGAATTAGGCTTGAATTAGTTAAGATTGAACCCAATTTAAATTATGTTGAGTCCAATCCTTAAAATTTTGAACGAATTACCAGGATTCTCTTAAAATGGGTTTGGCTTGAATGGGTTGAGATTGAACCCAATTCAAATTATCTTGAGCCCAACCTTTAAAATTCTGGGCGAGTTGGGTAGGTTATCTATGTTTGGGTTCATTTTTGACACCCCTATCCACTACCTCACTCCAAATCAAAAAAAAAAAAAAAATTTAGTCGCTTAGTCAAAATAATTGCATTCGTTAGTAAATATGTAAAAGTATATATTGATTATGTATAGACTATGTATATTATATATGTATACAAGAAAAAAAAATATTTACCGCAACCCCTTAATTTTTTGGGGGGAATTTCCGCATATAGCCACTTAAAAATAACTTAATTATTTTCCATAGCTATAGTTTATTCATTACAATTCGTAGCTACATGTTAGAAGGAGGAGAAAGGTGAGTAAGAGAGGGTAGAGAGTGGAAAGAGACGAATTGTACATGTATATCTGTCAAATAATTGTATATATGTAACTGGTATACATATATATTTGTATATCTGGAGAGCGAGATTGGTTGAGTGAGGAGAGAGGAGAGAGGCGAGTGAGAGAAGGCAGATAGTGGAGAGAAGCGAATTGTATATGCATATTTGTCAAATAATTGTATATATGTAATTGGTATACATATCTATTTTGTATATCTGGCGAGCGAGATTGGGAGAGGGATGAGAGAGGTGATCGAGATTGGGAGAGAGAGGAGAGAAGTGAGCGAGAGAGGGCAGAGAATGGAGAGAGGTTAATTGTATTTTTATATTTGTCATCTAATTGTATATATATGTGTATAATTTGTATTTGTATATGTATAAGCGTAATTACAACTAAAATTAAACTGTGAGCCATAATTAATTCAAATTATAGCTATGTTAGCTAATTAACTAGTATATATTTGCTTATCCACATAACTTTCTCTTCTTTTTTTTACATTTTAACCATTTTTGGGTTAATGATTGGGTAATGGTATTATGTATGAGTTTTCATTGGATTTGTGCATGTTTTAGGTCAAAGTGATTTTTAAGTAGATAGATATAGTTAAATATTAGTATTATGTTATTCTTTTTTTTTTAAATGTGATATAAATCTATACTTGAGTAGCTTTCCATGAAATTTCATAGAATGTTACTATATATCTTAGTTAGATTTTCAAAAGTTGAAAGTTTGAAAAAAATGTTAAAGTACAGCTGATAGAGAACCTAGCTACATGCTCCAAATATTCTGCATATAGGTGGCATGTGCAATTGTACAATCAATCTTTGTTTCCGGTTTGGCTCTAAATTAATATTTGAATTAACTCCAAAAATGCATAATTAAACCAGATTTATGTGAAGCTTTTTAATTATAATAAGATCCATAAACTCTGAATGATATATGAGAATGTTTGTTACAAAGATTCACTTTAATTAATGGTTGTTGTGGAAACTAGAAAACATGATTAACAAATAAAATATAGAATTAGCTATAGAATTTATTGGTAATTGCTAATTGGTGTTTGCTATCTATACTGGAGTCCGACTAAATTAAATTCGCGTCGGAAAGTCCTATATTGTGATTGAAAAATCCTACACTGAGGGTAAAGCGCTCCATAATAAAGGCGGCTCGTACCCAAGAGGACTCCTGGACTCGAACGCAGCCACGCAGGACTTTTAATTAAAAATAAAGAAGTACTTACCACTCACCATGACCTGATGGAGCGAGAGATTATTTTGCACAACCACAAATGTCCACATCAATCTTTGTTTCTGCTAAAAATCATTCATAATGTTGGACTAGTGTGTAGTTTTAATACTTGTCAAAGAATCAAGTGATTAAAGAGAGGCAAGTGTTACATGTTTAGGGATTCATAGAATAAAGTTTCCATAAGAATGGATTGCATATTCTCATGACTTGTAACTAATTAGAAATCAATTAAGAGATTCTTTATTTAACTTGCCAGAAGGAGCTTTGATATGACATCCCCCTTTTCACCATTACCAATTAACAAAGCAATCAAATATAATTGGCAAGGGTTATTTTGGATGTATGATTAGGGAATCTATTTCTCCAATGTATTACTTTTAACACACAACCACATAGTGGGAATCATTGAAATTAGATGATCACTTTTGGACTAATGATATCATAGTGTACTTAGTTTCGACACCAAATTAAAGAGTAAATAGTATACGTGCCCTTGAAGAAACAAATTAAATATTGATACAATCGGTGATAGATAAAGGCGAATTCAGAATTTGAAAACTTCGAGTGCATCAATATTATCTTAATTTAATATTAGTGAAACTTTCAATTGTTGGATTTATTCTACTTAATTAATGATCATGAGTTTGAATCCCTTGTCTAGCAATTTTAATGTTACAAACAAGTCAGCTCGAACCCAAGTCGCGAGGACGGGTTCTTTGGTGTGTACCAGCGGTACAAAGTGTCATTCTCTTTTTTCCATGGGTGCACTGTAACTTATATTTAGTTTTTGTCAGTTTCTCAAGATAGATATACATCTATATAAATGATTTTTTTCGAAGTTAACGGGTGCACGTGCACCCTCACCTACCTATATTGGTCCACCTCACTGATAGGTACGCAGTGGGTGATTGAGATTTGAACTTGGAATTTTAAGTGAATTTGGAACAATAAATTTCAAGTCAACTTCTAATCTTGTGTTCAAGGAGATTCAAAATCATTAAAAAAATATATATATAATATATACAATATAATTTTTTTCGATGAACCGTAGATTCGTTCCTAAAATCCAACTGTGTCTGTAAAAAAGAATATTGCACCGATATTGACATCTGGTATCAGCCTAATAAAGACACTTCCCTGTCCGATTAATTATGTCATCTCCAATAATATTATAATTAGCTGATTTTTTATTAGTGGCTTCTTGTATAGTAACTGATAATCATGTTTATCATCATTGAAGATTTAACTATTGTTAGGTGAATCGAAGTACAAAATTAATAGAAGTCTTATTATTGAGATTTTAATAGTTTGAACTCACAAACGAATTTTGTGATATATTAAAATTTTTTGACAAATTGATGATTGAAATATATTTAGAATATCATTACGAAGTTATGATTAAAACTTCAGGTTATTCAATGAAGATATGACTCATTTAAGCTAGAGTTTGGGTATTTGTTTGTAGGAGATGAAACTCAATTTTTGTATGATATTTTTATAAAATTACTACAGTAAAAGTGTGTATAAACATCTCTTGAATACACTTTTATATAAGGTTGATGCATTATTTAATATTGTATTCGTTCTAATTTATGTGAGACACTTGGTTTAAAAGTTATTTTTTATCCTTAATAAATGACTTATAGTCTAACGAATGTCTAATGTTCCTGAGACTATAAATTTTCAAAGATTTCCTATTTTTCTTTAACTTTATGCCTCGTCAATTGAAAAGATTTTTTTATATATATATGCGCGCAATCTTATTTATACACTATAGTCTATAGTGTATAAATATGGTTGAAAAAAATTGATTAGGTGGATGTATAGACTAAAATTTGTTATCTCCTGTATTCAGATTTTACAAACCAGAAATAATAAAAGATGAAAAGAAAAAGAAAAGAACTATCCGAGTCCACAGAACCCACTGTGTGTCCTTAATTTAATCCCCTCAAGTATCTGAGGTTGCAGATTAATTCCTCCCAAGATAAAATGGATTAACCATTAAAGAAGTAGCGGTACCTCAGACTTCGATAATTTCAACGAACTCAAAATGACAGCAACAAATCACACACACAGACACGGTCGATCAATTTTATTTTGTAAGGAATGTATGCAAAAGCAGGGAAGAATTCAATGCAGATAAATGAGAGAAAGCCTCTTTATTTTATAGTCAACAAAGGGTAAACGTCACAACTCTTTGGAAAAAAAAGACAACCTTTCAGAAAGGTCACAACCTTTTGGAAAAGGCACAACCTTTCAAACGGTCACAACCATTTAGAAAAGATATAACCTTTCATAAAGGTCACAACCCTTCGGCAATGTCACAACCCTTCATTTCCTGTTCACACCTTTAAAACCCAACAATCCCCCACATGAATAGGGAATGGCTATTGTTAAAACATTTGCAATAAAAACTGTGTGACTCGTAACTAAGGATTGATTGCATCTGGATAAGTGGGTTTCCCTTTGAACTTTCCATAGTGAACATATATCGGATATACTCGGTCAATCGGTAGATTTGATATCTTTAAACTGTCGAGTTTTGGTGTATACCTAGACAACATAAGTCACACAATCAACCCTTGAACTGTTTTTGGTTCTCATTGTTTTGTTCGTTTCAGCCATAAACATGTCTTGGTTTATAAATGCATAGAGAACTGGCCTTACTGGATTCTCCTTGAAGCGGCTTACACTTCACACTTACATAGGTGATTTCTAAATGTGTTATCCCGTAGATACACCATTTGATATACCCTGTATCAAATTTAGAAATCATTAAAAAGACCTAATTACTTTATCCTTGTTACTGAACATTGTCTTATCATGAGAATGAACCATAAATAATATTTTGACAACGTTGAACCATCATCAATGACTTTGTTTTGAAAGTGCAAGAGAGAAGGGGGAGGGGGGGGGTGAATTGCTATTTTTCAATTTTTCCTTAAGAGTAGTTGACTTAAGGTGAAACTTAGTCGACTACTGATAGCAGATAAGAGTTAATCAAAAAACTGAAAAGTAAACTTGACACAAGACATTTTTATACTGGTTAGGATCCAATGTGGATCTTACGTCTAGTCCCCTTGGGTTGCAAGGGTGTTCTCTTCAAGCTGTTGAACTTTTGGTGTGAGTACAGGGATGAGTGTAAACAGTTTACACTCAGTGTTTGTTTCACTCTCTTTTTGTTTTGATACAAAACCTTACCAACAATATTTATCTCTCCTCTCTTTTTTGTTTACACAATAGAACTAGGTAATACAATGCTTGATAATAATAGAGAAGGGAATGTGAGATGATTCCAGACTTGTTGTACATTCCTTTTTGTCAATCAAGCCTTTATTTATAGTGTTTGAAGTCTCGAATCTTTTCAGTGAAGAGATAGCAACCCAAGAGATTTGATCCTTGGAAAAGAAGGCAAGTGATCCTAATTTTCCAAGAATAAAGCTCAAGACTGATTTTTAGTCTTGATTCTTGTTCAGCTTCCTTGATTGCCTTATTGATTAGAGTTGTTATAGCTTCCTTGATTGACTGTAGATTGTAGCCATTGTGTTCTTCAGTTTATCTTTGAATATTCAGCTTCCTTGATTAATTGTAGACTTGGCATCTTCAACTTTCCTTGATTGTTGATTGCAATATAGCCGTTGTATTCTTCATTGCTAGCTGTCGAGATATTCACCTTCCTTGATTAGTGTCTTTCGTGATCTGTGTATTCTGAGGATCTCTACATGGATCCTTGATTGATTGTTTATCAATCAAAATCCTTGATTGGTAATCTTCACTTGATTTATGGAGATCCATGATTGATTCTTTTCTTTTTTGATGATACGTTTGCCCTGCAAGGAAATAGGTTGTTTTTCATTAAAACTTTACTCTAACAATCTCCCTTTTTTTATGATGACAACATATAGTAGAGGTACTTCCCTGTTATAGTTGACTTGTATATCTGAGAGTTGATTTTCTCCCCATGAATGTAGCAGACTGTGGTTGACTAGTGGTGCTGAGTTCTCAACACACTCCCCCTGAGGATATGGAAGAGTTTTTCTTTGCTGTGCAGATAAATATTCATACAACCAGCGATCATCTCAATAGAGACATTTGAATCAATAGAGAGAATCACCGATATTAATACTGATAGCATAATGATAATTAAGATATCCTTGATTGTTAACTCTCCCCCTTTGACATCAGCAAAAAAGAAAGAATAAAGAGTTTCAACAAAAATACTAAGCAGCGAAGAGTCTTAAAATGAGCCACATGCTCAAAGCAAAAGTAGTTCAAAAACAAAAACCACGCAGAAATCAACGAGGACGCAGCAAACAATTAATGCACACAATAATTTTAACAAATTAACGGATTCTCAATTATATTTAAAGATTTTCAGAGAAAACAAAATCTTTCCTTCAAACGAGGTTTTGTAAAAATATCACCTAGTTGAAAATCAGTGCTAATAAAAGAAATTTCAATATCTCCGTTTAAAACATGATCTCAAATAAAATGATGTTTTATGTCAATATGTTTAGCTCGAGAATGATGCACATAATTTTTTGACAAACAAATGGCGCTAGAATTATCACACATAATTTTGATAGGTTTGAAGGATAAATCATAATCACTTAATTGATGAACCATCCACATAATTTGAGCACATCATTGATCAATGGCAATGTATTCAGCCCCTGTAGTCGAGAGAGAAACAAAGCCTTATTTTTTGCTGTTCCGGGAAATTAATGATTTTCCCAAAATTTGACATGTACCACTTGTACTTTTCCTGTCGTCCTTATCACCTGCATAGTCAGCGTTAGAAAATCCTTCAAAAAAGAAATTTTTCTCTTTTGGATACCATAAACCAACGGAAGTAGTTCCAACTAAGTAACGAAGAATACGCTTTACCGCCGTTAGATGAGATTCTTTAGGGGAAGACTGGAACCGAACACACTTGCACACACTAATTGAGAGATAAGTGCAACATGTGTCTCATTTCTTCTTGATGCTCGAGTTTTTATACCTTCACTTGAATTCTGATAATAAATTTTCTTGGATAATCTGGTTCACTTCTCCATTCATTTGGGACAGTTTCGACTATAGGACCTATGGAAGGTTCTTCTGTAGTCGATTGTTCAGTACTACTAGGCTCCCTTTTGATTGGTGTAGAAAGTTGACTTTCTTTATCATCAGTATTTATTCTTGTCTCAACAGATTTATTTAGAATCATCAAAAATAACATGAAGGATTCTTCAATATGTAAAGTACGCTTATTAAAGACTCGATAAGATCTACTAGAGTTTAAGTAACCAAGAAATATACCGTCATCGCTTCGTGCATCAAACTTACTGATATTGTCTTTGCCATTGTTGTGAACAAAACACTTGCACCCAAATGGATGGAAGTAACTGATGTTAGGTCGTTTACCCAAATCACTAATTTTATGTCACTAGTATTTTTTCCACTTTCTGTCACAATTGGACAGACCACTTAGTATTTAGAATACTAAAATAAAGATTCAATCTTTGTATAATTTGTTTCTAGTTTAACGATGAAATTTTTATATTCTTCTAATCGTTAACCGAATGAACTTTGAATTCTAATGAAGTTTTAATATTCTTCAAATCAGTTTCACATTCAGACAGAGTAGTACCAAAAAAGGTTTTGATCTCCAGAAACCTCAAATACAACACTGTTTCTAGCTAACGATGAAGATTTTATCTTTTTTCAAATCATTTAGCCTTAATATTCCTGACGAAGATTTTGTACTCTTCAAGTCAAAATATTCATTCAAATAATGTATTTAATAAATTGGTGAAGTTTCTATATTCTTTGAATCAAAGGAGTAAAAAAAAATCAGAAGATTTTAGTCTCCAAAAGTCAAACACAATCAAATTTCACATAGAGTAGAAAACTACAAAAGTTTTTTATTTTCATCCATTAAACAAATTACATATTAATAATAATAAAGACATATTCTGAGATCATCACATAATGACCATCTATCCTAACATTTATGAAATAAATCTCATAACTTATATAGGATAGAAAAAAGAAAATAATAATCACGAGAAATAAAGATAGAACCTGATTTTTACTCTCATTGAATCATATTTTATCTGTCAGCAATGATTCCATGCAAGTCACTTTTCTTGCTTTTTTTTTTCTTTTCTCAGTTTCCATCATATTCCAATTTTCCTTAGAAGACATTGAATTTCAACGAAAAACTAAACTCACGTTGAAATATTGTTAGGAGACAACATCTGTTCATTTAATTCTTCTCATAGTCATATAGAACCAAGTATATAGGAAAACAAATTAAAATGCATATCTCAACATTTATTCACAAAATAACTTTTCTCATTGAAAAGAAAATTGAAGGGGTGCGTTGCTTCAATGCACTTGGGAAGAAAATAAAAATAATTTTACCCATCCAAGGAAAACTTACTACAGAAAATATACTCAAACACATTAAAGTAGCACTAATTCATCCCAAATCTCCTTTATCATATGATAAAATAATTCTATCTTTTTTTCAACAAAAAGAACACAGAAAATACCATCAATATTAAATTTCTTAAGCTTGTTATCTCCTGTATTCAGATTAGCAAACCAGAAATAATAAAATATGAAAAGAAAAAGAAAAGAACTATCTAAGTCCATAAAACTCACTGTGTGTCCTTAAGAAATTTAATCCCCTCAAGTACCCTAGGTTGCAGATTAATTCTTCCCAAGATAAAACGGATTAACCATTAAAGAAGTAGCGGTACCTTAGACTTTGATAATTTCAACGAACTCAAATGACAACAACAAATTACACACACAGACACGATCGATCGATTTTATTTTGTAAGAAATGTATGCAAAAGCAGGGAAGAATTCGATGCAGAAAAATGAGAGAAAGCCTCTCTATTTATAGCCAACAAAGGGTAAAGGTCACAACTCTTTGGGGGAAAAAAAGACAACATTTCAGAAAGGTCACAACCTTTACGAAAAGGCACAACCTTTCAAACGGTCACAACCCTTTAGAAAAGACACAACCTTTCATAAAGGTGACAACCCTTCTGCAAAGTCACAACCCTTCATTTCCTATTCACACCTTTAAAACCCAACAAAAATATGATTATGTACGTAGGTATAATATGGTGGCCATTATATTTTTTTAAAAAAAATTATTTTTTAAATAAAATGGTCAAAAATATCATCGAACTATTAAAAATAGCTCATATTTATCCTTTATTTGTTTTTGGTATTAAAAGTACCCTTGCCGTCTATTTTTTAGACCACGTACAAATATTCTTAGATCACTATTTTAAAATGCAGGAGGCGTGAGGCGGGGTGATTTACTTAGCATAGGGCAAGGCATACACCTCGAGACGAGGGGCGTAAGCCCTATAGATTTTTAAATTTTTAATTTACAATATATAATATAATAATATAACAGCACAAAATTATAAAAAAAAATACATCAATAATTTGAAAATGAAACTTCTAACATCATTATACAAATATAAATAATCTAATATCTTACCTTTCTAATAATAGAAGAATCATTATTTCTAAAAATATATTATTAGCATATTGTACAATTTACCCCCCTCCCCCACAGAAAGGCGAAAATTACGTGTTTAAGCAAACATATACTAGTTAATTTGTTAACATAGCTATAGTTTGTATTAATTACAATTCGCGACCTACTTTTAGCTATAATTATGCGACTCAGCTTTTTAGTTTTATATAATTCGCATGTTTATATAATTCGGAATTTGTATAATATAATTTGTATAATTTTTGTATGATTCAGAATTTGTATAATATAATTTGTATAATTTTTTACACTTCTGATGTTTGTAATTGTATAAATTCATTATTTTGAGTTTATACAAAAATAACTGAATTATACAAATGTGCCTACGAATTATACAAACCTGCGAATTATACAAACCCGTGAATTATACAAACGAGGCAGCTTAAACTGTAGCTACAACCCATAAATATGCAAACTATAGTTATGGAGCATAATTAAGTTTATTATAGTGGTTATTTGCGAAAGTTCCCCTTAAGAAAATAATCAATAAAACTTATAAGTATTATAATAAAAACATCACTCTGTCAAGAAAAAAAATTAATTTCAAATAACTAAATAAAATATGATAATTTTTAGGCAGATGACAAAAAACATGAACCGCTAAATGCACCTTTCTTTTTCAAATCTCAGGGACATGGTCTAATCATGAGGAGATCAATGATAAGTGAAAAAGTAAAATTTCGCTACGTATTTTTAAAAAGAAATATTACGCAATATATAATCACCCTCACAGTGTTACCAAATAGTAAATATGTGATACTTCAACTTGTTATTTGAGTTACTCTCAATTTTTTATTTCTATAGATTAAAAAACTATTGAGTATTCATTTATTCAAGAATTATGAGGATCGACAATGTTAACTATAAAATTTAACACATAATTTGTGTAAGATTTGTTAGATGAGTCCCGAGCATTGGGTTGAGCGTGCTTAGGGTGTACAAGTGGACGCTTAGAGCGTAAATCTTACAAAACTGAGTTACACTTGAGTCTTGAGGTGTTTTGCTAGAGCCCTGCCCCGAGGCGAGTCCCAATAGAGTCTTTTAAAACACTGCTTACGATTAACGGATATCCACATAAGCCATTTAGATTGTTGACATGAAAGTCCAACATGACAAAAAAAGGAACAAAATTGTCCTCGAACTATCAGAATCATTTTCTTTTGGTGAGGTTTTGGATGGGTTTAATATAATAATTATTATTTTATGCCGATGTTAAGAAAAAATAATTAAAATTATACGTTCAATTAAAATATTTCAATTTCAACTGAACTCAAGTATTGAGAAAAGAAAGCTTAATTTAAAATTAAGATATACTTTTAAACAATCACAAATCAAGTTCGAGTTTAAAATTATCCCAAATTTTATGAAACGAACTTTAGCATACAAATACAGTAAGACTATTTGTAAGTTGCTAAATATCGAAACCTCAAGTTAAGTTGCATATAGTAAAAGATGGCACTTACTAAAAATCTTCGTTAAGTCAAAATATGTCACATAAATTAAAATGAAAACCGCATAATAATACAAAATAAAATAAAATAAACGTCTTTTGATTCAAATATATCCGATCTTCTTTCTCTAAATGCAGAAATTATACTATTTTTAGAAAATAATTTTTATTTTAAGTACTATAAAAAAATTATTTCTAATAGAATAAGTTGTGTTGCGTACTCGTGCTCATACCAAGTTAAAATAGAAGAGTTATAAATTTATATATACCTTATGATACTTGGACAAAAATATGTTAGGTAAGATCACTTGTTGATAGGATGAGTAATTTTCAATAATTTAAAGGCAATTTTGATCCTTTTTTTTTGTCCGGTAGGACTGTCATATAAGCTCTAATAGTAAGACTAACTATAAAAGGGTATTTATGGCTTAAAAATAAATTTAAAAAGATATTTTAAGGAGAAAAAGGTTTGATATATCCCCAATTTTGCTATTTAGAGTTGATATACTATTTATTATGAAAGTGACTCATATATATATATTCTTATTGTTACACAAATGGTTAACATATATCCTTTTCTTCTTACGAAGGTGAAAAAATAATTTAAAAAACAAATCCATGTAAGAGTACATGTGATCCTTCTCACATATTTTTTTTCTTTTGACTATTTTTATCCATAGAATAATTTGAATTTATTATTTTGATGATCAAATTTATTTTCTTGTAAGATTTATTATAGGTGCTTCAATATATTTTTTTATAGATAGGAAAATTAAATTTAAGTATAGCTGAAAAAATTAATTTTTTTCAACTATTAATTTTCAATTTTTTCCATTTACATTTCTTTCTTTTTTTCCTCTTATTTTTACACTAAAGAATGAACGAAAAAAAAAATAAGAATTAAAAACTCAAATAATAATTAAAAAAAAAGTCAAAAATGATTTATGTGTGGGAAGATCAAGTACATATTTTTTTAAAACTAAAAAAAATTAATATTATTTTTTCCTTTTTGTAGTTATAGGAATATATATGAGTCATTATTATCATGATAGAAATATATATGAGTTACTTTTGTAATTAGGAATATATCAAGTCATTTTCCCTATTTATTTATTTTTAAATACAAACAACAAACGAGGATAAAGGTAAGTTATTTCAAATAATTTGAGAGTATTTTTTCAAATTATCAATTAATTATGGGTAGCCATCCATCAGAGTAGAGCAGCAGTCTGCATGAAAGTCAACACGGAGCCTTCGTTTCCTCTTCCATTCTCCTTCTTACCAACTCCCCCTTCTCTTTTTCACTTCATTTTTTTTTTTTCTGTATAAATAGATTCACTCTTTTTCTTTCACCCACCAATCCATTATTAATTCATAAAAAGCATCACCATTTTCAATTATCTAATTAATTGAAAGTAGAAGGGAAAAAAAAAATGATGATGCTTGTCAATTGTTCTAAGTGCCACACCCCCTTACAACTCCCACCAGGTGCAAAGTCCATTCGCTGCGCCATCTGCAGAGCCGTCACACTAATTGCTGATCCTCGCACTGCTCCGCCAACACCGCCTTCCGCTTACAATAACCACTACTATCCGCCTCCGGCCCCTGCTCCTGCTCCGTCTACTTATAATCACCACTCGAGTAGTTCCGGTCAAAATTCATCGTCACGAAAGAGAGCTGTGATTGTAGGGATTTCGTATAAGAATACGAGGAATGAACTGAAGGGATGTATTAATGATGCTAAATGTATGAAGTTCTTGCTCACTAATCGATTCAACTTTCCTCAAGACTCAATTCTCATGCTTACTGGTATATATATATTCTCATATACTTAAAAACTCTTTTCGATCAATTTTAACTCGTCTCATCTTGACTTTGACTTGTAATTCTGAGGTAGTTTTCAATTGATTATGCTTTGTGTGCCCCTTTTTTATCGAGAGAGATTAAATTACATTGATCACTTTATGACCTCCAGCTATTAGAGGGATTCTAAAAATTGGGTCTTGACCTGTTATATACCTAACTCATTTTGACCCAAGTAAATTTAAATTGGATTGAGTCTTGATCCGTCCAAATTTAATCCAATCTGCCCAATTGCCACCCCTAATTTTATGTTTTTTATTTGTTATTTGAACGACTGCAATGACTTTTAAATGTCAAAAAACCAACTAATATTGTAAGTATATTTCCTCGTCCATGGTTTTTCTCCTTGTACAAAAACTTTTGTCTTGGTTCTTCTCATATGAACTTTTTGTATGCTTCATTATCAATTTTTGCTTTAGTTTGGTTCTTTGTGTTATCAAATCTTTTCAGTACTAGTTTTGTAGACAAATATTACCACTGAGCTCTTACTAAAGCCAAATCTTGGGTTGCCATTGTTCAGCTTAAGCTAGTATGATATTTAGAGACTATGTTTTATTTAACAAATCGTATTTAAACAATAATGTACTGGTATTTTCTTTATCAGCTAGGAGTAACTTTTAGCTACAATTTAATTATAAGTAAGTCAAATTAACTTCTAAAACTGTGATTAATCAAACAGTATTGCATAAGAAAGACAGGAGGAATAACTTGAAGAGACAGAGGGAATAACATTAAATAAAATAATTTCTTAAAAGGTATACTCAATATGCCCTTTATTTTCTTCTTCACACCTTTATGTGACAATAACAGCTTTCTCCAAAGGAGTGTGTTGATGTAATATGGATGTGAGATGAAAATGCTGGAACAAGCAGTATACTTAACTACTACGCATAACTCCATCATTAATGAAAAAATAAGCTTATCACGTTTGCTACTTCGCATCATGACTTTACAATCTGAAAACACTGTACAGGCTTCCCCAAGACTGTAAAAAACTCGTGATGCTGTGTATGGATTCTCTCTTTATCTGTTCGTTTTGTATTGATTCGCTCAGTATCAAAGCGAAAAAATACAAAGTGAATTGATACACTGATACTGATATAGAGCGAATTGATACAGCTCCAAACGAAAAAAAATTCTATAAAGAACAACCCTGACATAGAAGTCTCCTATCTTTCCTTGTTTTAAAATCTTGAAAACTTCGTGCATTCTTGTACGTGGTGGCTGAGTGTTACTTTTTGCTCTGATGTTTGGTGTCTCGTGAACAATTCATAAAGGCTATGTCATTTATCCCCTTTTAGTTTGATTCTGTGTTAATTTTTGGGAGGAGATGTGATGAGGAGTGAGGATCTAGATCAATAATTTTTTTGTTTTAATTATATACCATTGCATGTTCTCATGTTATATAGTAATACAGACAGACTCACTATTAACTAGTCCTAACTCTGAAATGTCCATTTCCCTGTGGAAGTATACTTTCAGAAGAAGAGAGAGATCCATACAGAATTCCGACAAAACATAATATAAGAATGGCAATGTACTGGCTTGTGCAAGGTTGTCAGGCAGGGGATTCTCTGGTGTTTCATTATTCTGGTCATGGTTCACAACAAAGGAATTACACTGGAGATGAAGTTGACGGGTTCGATGAAACACTTTGCCCCTTGGATTTTGAAACTCAAGGAATGATTGTTGATGATGAAATTAATGCAACACTTGTTAGGCCTCTTCCGCGTGGAGCTAAGCTTCATGCTATTATAGATGCTTGTCACAGTGGTACTATGCTTGATCTACCATTTCTTTGTAGGATGGACAGGTCTGTAGCACTACGTTCTTTTTCTGCCTTGTGCTAGATTGTGTCTCTGAGAAACAACCTCTCTACCCTCTACCCTCTCTAGTCCTCACTTGTGGGACTATACTGAGTATGTTGTTGTTGTTGTTGCTCTCAGTGTAACCTTTTCAAGATCATTTAATACCTATTATATGATATTTGATGTCCTTTGGTTACAGGACTGGACGTTATGTATGGGAAGATCATCGTCCTCGATCAGGAGCATGGAAAGGAACAAGTGGGGGAGAGGTCATATCCTTCAGCGGTTGTGATGATGATCAAACCTCTGCTGATACAGATGTAAAATTCCTGCATCCTCTTTAATTTTGAATCCGGGATATTGAAATTTATCCGACTAAATCCATCTAACTAAGCCGATTAAATGAACCTTCTGATTGATGGCAGAATTTGTCCAAGGTCACTTCAACTGGTGCGATGACCTTTTCCTTCATCCAAGCAATCGAGCAAGGAAAAGGAACTACATATGGAGGTATTCTAAATGCAATGAGATCTGCCATTCGCAGTTCTGATAATGGTGTAGGAGGTGGCATTGTGACATCTCTTCTGACAATGCTGATTACCGGAGGAAGTGCTGGGGTTGGAATGAGACAGGTACCTTTTGCCAAACGAATATGTTCGTTTAATTCAATTGTTTGAAACATAAATGTCTAGTTATTTCGAATCAATATTTTGATGTCGAAATTGTTGTTCTCATCTTTTGTTTCAGGAGCCACAATTGACAGCAAATGAGCCATTTGATGTGTACACCAAGCCATTTTCATTGTAGCATCAAGCAACACTACCAACCCAAGGTTTTCAACTTTTCAATTAGCTTTTGGGTGTTGAGTTCATGTACAGTTACTAAGAAGGCAGTTGTAGGGTATTAAGATTCTTATATTCTTCAATTTCATAAATATTAATCATTCATGTAAAACTATGATTGCTGTAATACGACTTTCATCGAAATTTCTGGAGTATAAATCCATATTTGTTCTTTACCAGTTTCATATTCTTCTTTCCTAATTCTCTCCACCCCGGGAAATCTACGAAGCAAATGAACTATGTAGACATGTGCATTCAAATTCCAAAATATTGATTGAAATCAGAATAATAAATCTTGCTTGTCAACAAAACACCTTAGTCCCTTGAGGCGACTTTGAACAGCTTTAACCATTGGGCTAACTTTTTTTTAGTATATCAAGATTTTTCAACAATTAGTATATATCAAAAATATTAATATTTAACATATATACTCGTAAAAAATTTCTGACAAAGGCTATTTATCTGACCATTCAAGGTTCGCCCCGATTGAAATAAACGATTTAATTCTACAACAAAAATCTGTGGTTGTCCAGGTAGATTGTAGATATACGGCCTGCAATTTGCCGCGTAGGACACGAAATCCGGAACTAAACCGCTTAAGTCTTGTGAACCGGATCCCAATTTTCGAACCGACCGGTTCCTTCAAAACACTAGTGATAAAATCACCACACATATCCTCTCTACCGTCTCTACTAAGAGCAGAGCAGAGCAGTGAACTCCTCTCTCTTTCTCAGATGGCTGCTGCAACTTATCTTTGTTTTTCTCCACCAATTTCAGTTTCTTCTCTCCCTTCACGCAAACCTAACTTTGTTACTCCCAATCTCCAGACCAGTCAATCTCGAATTTGCACAAGAATACGTTGCAATACAGACTTATTGGGTGATTTTGGGGCGAGAGACCCATTTCCAGCTGAAGTAGAGAGTAAATTCGGTGATAAGGTTTTGGGTTTTTCTGATACGGAGCACAAAATTCTCATCCCAGCTGCCTCTGCTCTGTCCCTTGCTAATCAGGAATGCACTGATATCTCTCCCAATCAGACTCCCTTGTCGGAATTTGAAGCTAAACAGCTTTTATTCAAGGTTAGATATACCAATTACTCGTTCCACCCCGCTCCCCTCCTTGAAGCCTAATCGAACGCACCCTTTCGTTTCTGTCCTTGTACTTATGCCTGCTCTCAGTATTTTCTTCATTTTTCTCTAGTTAATTTGTTGATTGGATGAAAATATAGGCCACTTAGAGTACATATTAAACTTTCTAGTTAGAAGAGGCACGAAGTTTAGTAAAACAAAAGAGACTTTTTAATCTTGTGGTATTCCCTTTCTTTGTGATCTAGGGGTGTATGGATAGGAACAAGTTATTTCGGGATAAGCTATCTCACCATTACGACAAAAATGATGAGATAAAAATCCAAGATACTTCCTACCATACGTGATCTGAGATTATTATACTTTATACATCACACCAAACGATTCCTTAAGGAATTAACTTAGAGAGTTAGTATCACAAACTAATGAAGGAAGTAAGACACTAAATAAATTGAAACAGGGCTGTTTGATTAGGCACAATAATTATGTAGTAGTATTACATTAGTGATGGAAAAAAAGAAATTTTTCAATGTCTCTGGTTGGGAAGTTTATTTGACAGGAAAACGTCTTTCATATTTGAATGCTTAATCCACTTAAATTGTTGAAAGTTGTGAAGTTGTTTACTTTGTATAAAATAAAATTATTTGTGGTAAGCATTTTGAAAGTAAGAATAGAAAATGTCATACGAGTTTAAGTGGGTGAAGTCTTTTAATTGAAGTTCTTCAGTTGAATATTTCGTGCTTACTCTTCGGATGATTTCACAAGGTTATACTCTCTTCAACAATCAGTGACTATCAATTGAGAGAAGAGAATGTAGCCTAGTATATCTCTTCCTGTTTCATAGCTAGGATTTTCGATGCGTGGCGATTTATAACATTCACGAGAAGAATTTCAAATTTTCAAATCATTTAGTCAGGAGGCAGGACTTGAGGAGTATGGTTTCCCCTGGAAATTCTTGAAATTAGAAAAAAATCATAACATGACAAGCTAGAGCCCAAGCTACTGTAATTTTTCTTCTAACAGAATACCCTTTGATGTAACTACATTGGGAAGGTGGAAATTCAGAAGGTAATAATAGATAAATGGCTGTCGGTGGTTTGACTGCGTGAATTACTGTAATGTTGGCTTCATGTAAACCTGGTTCTGTCAGCAAAGAACCAGGGGCGGAGCCAGGTAGTGCTGAACCCCCTTTGACAGAAAATTACACTATTTATATATGGTTGAAATTATTTTTTATGTATAAATAGGAGATGTTCAACCCCCTTTGACTTCTTCGTGTGTTTACCTTTCATATTTCGAATCGTCTTAAAGAAAATCTTGACTCCACCACTGGTGAGAACTGTGGTTTAATCAAGTAAAACCTAAGATCTTTAATAGGTTGAATTGGATAACATAGCATACACTGTGTTGTGGATAAACGAAAAGCATGCAAGTTATAGCGCCAAATTCGTTCTTCAGTTTGTTCTCTGATCCATATGGCTGCAGGTTGTTGGCTGGAGATTAGCAAATGAAGATGGGGTGCTTAAACTACAATGCACATGGAAATTAAAAGACTTCGATTGTGGGGTTGAACTGATCAATAGAATAGGCAAGGTGGTGGAAGGCACAGGGCACCTCCCCACTCTTCATCAATTAGAGCAGTCTAATCAAGTTCATGCTGAGCTGTGGACTCCTTCCATTGGTGAGTACAATTCCTCAGTCGCTCCTCTCCTCCCCCACCCTTCTTTAGTCGTTATCTCTAGCGTTGTTTGCAAATTCATCTGTAGCGTGTTCTAAGTGATAATCGTACTGACTTGCAGCAAAAATGGGTAAAACACTTGGCAAATTAAGTTTCTTACCAAACTTAACATCTTATTCCCCTCCCCGTCTCTTTTACTTGTGTTGGACTTCTTTAATGATCATAATGGTACACTCTAATTGCAGGAGGTTTGAGCTTGAATGATTTCATTGTAGCTTCTAAAATAGATCAGGTAAAGACATCGGACCTCGTACCAAGAAAAAGAGTCTGGGCATGAACAGACAATAACTTTGCGAATCATACAAAATACAGTTTCCAGAATTGCAGTTGCTTAACCTTCAGTGATGGCAATGGATTTTTTACTGCATTGATTCTGTATTAATTTTATTATTGATTCTAAACAAGGCCAATAGACAATGGTTCACCATTATCAAATTTTCTGAACCATGGATAATAGAAAATGTTAACATTTTCCAATTAGACAACTTTATTTCCCCATCTGATTGCTTTCCCTCCGAATGGGTGGGGTCCTATGTGGCTAGAACTTGGATCAGTTTCAATGCGGCTACTGAATATAGAATGGGAAACAAAAAAAAAGAAACTGATTCAATAAAAAATCTCCACCATAACTCTGAAACAAAACATATATTAATAGTCTTCAATCTTCCAATACATAGTAGTAGCAAAATAAGTACACTATTATACATCAAAAAATAAGAATACTCTGTTTTTCTCTTTATACTGATAATTTCTAGCCTACAGTATTCTTGGGAGTATTACAATCAGGGCAAGCACGGAGATGAAAAGCACATGATGCACAAACACGAAAATGGCCACAAGGCCAAATAATAGTAGCGGCATTTCCGCGGCATACATAACAGGTTCCACCCACACTTGGTGGTGGCTCCACCATACTTGGTGGTGGCAGCACCACCACATGAGGATCAACATGAGAGGACTCAACCGACTCCTGCTTCATTTGTGCCTCTAAGCGATGCACTGCATAAAGGCGAGAGTCCAGCACTGCACACCTCACATCAAGACTCGTAACTCTGTTTTGCAACTTTCGACTATGGTTAGTTAACAGGTTTACCTTCTTCTCCAATTCCATTATTCTCATCTTCGCCTGCCTTAATTCTTCCTCTTTCTCTACCAATTTTTTCCCTGCATCCCTGTTTGCCGCGCTTGAAATACTATTGAAGTGTCTCATATAAACATCAACCAACATGTTTTTCACTTGACCACTCTGCATCACATCAAACAATGTTCACCAATAGCGCAAATGAGTACATAAAATTTTGTTCAAAATGATAGAAATAAATGAATAAGGGTGTAACATACGTGTGATTCGATAACTTGATCCACACAATCATACATGCGTCTGATAGAACCAGGGACGACACAATCATCATCTTCTTCAGTTAATAAGGCAGTGAAGGAAGTGAAGGGCCTCTTCAAAAGTACTTCCACATTATCAGGTTCGGTAGGGGGCTGCATCTGCTGCTGGCTGTTGAAGTTGAAGGAGGACGGGGTAGGACAAAATTTCTGGAGGGCAGGCTGGAGGGGCAATAGTTTCGCGGGCATCCTTCTTTTCTGCTGCGATACTGCTGCAGAAGAAGGTTCCTCTTTCATTTCTTCCATCTTCCTCTTGTTCTTTGCATCAATACGAACCGCTGCACCAAATTCAAAAACATGTTACCACCTATTCTATCTATATATGTTGAATTAATAAACAAAAAAAATGAATAAATTAAAACGAACATCGTTTGGGAGGCATTGTTGCAGATCAATTATCTGGCAGAGGAGCCCTGATAATGATAATTTTAAGCGAAATAAAGAAGAAACTATAATTGCAGTGAAACGGAGAAGAAGAATAATAGTGAGGAGAAAAAGCCATCGGAGTTGAGTTTTTTAAAGAGAAGAAACGGTGGCAAACTTTCGCCAACAGAGACGATGCTTCACAATTC
The DNA here is from genome assembly GCF_000226075.1 of Solanum tuberosum. NCBI lineage: Eukaryota > Viridiplantae > Streptophyta > Magnoliopsida > Solanales > Solanaceae > Solanum > Solanum tuberosum. The sequence continues at coordinate 352,870 of NW_006239190.1, read as the reverse complement.
AGACGGGAAAGACGTTAGTTAGGCGCCAAAAAAAAAAAATTAAAATTAATTAATTTTATGATTTTATTTGTATTTAAAATAATATGGAAAATTATAATTTAAAAAATTATAAAAATTTATATTATAAAAATCATCTATTTTTACTATTAATATTTTAGAACTTTGAGTTAAACCACTCAAATTTTCGTATTAATAAAGAATTTTTTTTTACAATAACATCCAAGATAATGTATTACAACCAAATGACTAACATCTTATTAACTAGAATTAGTCTCTATTTTTATTAAATAATAATATTATTATTTATTATCTGAAGTAAAACCAAAACAAGTAGTGGTTAAGAATTAAAGCCTATTTGGGTCTACTTATTTAAATGTTTTTAAGCTAAAATAATTTTAAAACACTTATATACTCTATTATTTAAATAAGAAAAAAGAAGTGTTTATAAGTTATAAGTCAAAATAATAATAATTTTTTTTTAAAAAAAAAAGTTATAAATCAATCCAGATAATAATAAAAAGATTACTCTAAAGTACTTATATTATTATTATTATGTATATATTTATGATGCTTTAATAAAACTTAATTTTAAATCATTAATTTTATTGAGACACACTTAATTTAAAATAACTAATAACAAAACATAAATTTAAAAAATATTTTTTATAAGAGCTTAATTTTATGAAAAATCAAACACATTGTTCCAAGCACATGCAGCATAATTTTTAGTATATGGTCTATTAATTCATTCTTTCCGATTAAACTATTTTACGAATAATTATGAATAATTTGATATTTAATTAATTTCAATAATAATTCTTTACTAAATTGACTTGATATTTACTCTGCTTAGATGAGAGAATATTTTCAAGAATGTTGTTGTAAGCTCCAGGTAGAAAAAATGTTTTTGGTAACTCATCTAATTATATAATTGGTTTCTCTAATGAAAATAATTTCTACTATCTTTTTTAAAAAAAAGAGATTTATGAGAGATGGTATGATATACGCATCTCAATCATTTTCTTTTTAGATATTTATTTGTATCTTTAAGAGAAAGATCACCGAATAATACTTTCATGTTCGATAGGTGTACTATCATGTTGGTCTTGATGAAATTTGTATTCAGTCACTAATGGAGGTCGAATGATTTCGAAGGCCCACTTTCGTAGCAGCAGTTGTGGTGGCAACTTCATCCATTATTATGTGATTATTTCATAGCCATTTATGGATCAAGTAGAACCAAGGAAGATTCTTGACTCCTAGTATTGAACATACACATCAATGGATAAAAATAATAATCAATGTAGTTTTCAAAATAACAGTTTATTAATAAATTTCTACAAATTATAATTTCTAAACATAACTTTTCAGCAACGATTTAAAAAATTTAATTTCACTCAAATTACAACCTAAAATGGCAACAACTTCAAAATTTTAATTTTGCAAATTACATCCTTAAATATGAATTAAACAATCGCTGTCAAAATAAAGGAACCCAACAAGGTCAAATCTCACATAGAGTGAATTAAAGACAAACTGGAATTATGATTCTTAGATATCTAAATTTAAGTAGATAATTTATTATCAACTCATTCAAATGTGTTCATTGTGCAAAATTGACAAATCTGCTAGTCTTCTAAAGCCCCTCAGCTAGAGTAAGAGAACTTTACCCTAACTCTTTGCTAGCATTTGGGTGTCAAATTAATTTGTTCATCGTCATATGCCTCAAATTAGTTATCTTATCTCTAACTAAAGCAATAAGATGGGGTTGGTAGTCCCGAAATTCCCATCTTTTTTTTTCTTTCTATTTTTCGATTTCATAAGTGTGGTATCAGAACCGTTCATTGATCTCAATAAATTTATGAGAACATTAAGGAAGAACTTTCAATCACCTTTTTAATCTATTTTTATTTTTAATTCAATTTTAATTCGTGCTTTTATTTTTAATGCAAGACTATTTTTAATTGATTTTTAGCACATATTATTTTTAACCTTGTGTCTCAACCATGACAAGCAATATTCTCTCTTTCAGTGCCTCTCAAATCTTCATTAGAGAAAATGATTAAATTTGAAGAGTTAAGATGAAATCTTATTTTGAAACTTATAATTTGTGGAAAGTTATAATGAAAAATTAACCTCATACAATCACTCTCCAAAAATTCTACTGATATCAAATTAAACTTCATTCAAAAGAAAAAAATAAAATAATATAAAGCCAATATTATAATTCAATTTCCAGTTGCACATTTAATCTTCTCGAAATCATTGCATGTGAGATAACTAGAGAAGCTTGAAAAGAATTCGAAAAGGAATACCAAGAAAGTGAACAAGGCACACAATCAAATTATGAATTTGGAAAGAGATTTTAAATCTCTTCAAATGCAAAAATGTGAGATCATCACTAAGTATTCAGACATAATGTCTTTTGATTGTCAATGAAATTAGGTTGCTTGACGAAGATTTTAAATATAATAGAATAGTTGAAAAAAAATAAAATTATGACTAATTTTTCGAGAGATTTGAGTCTAAAAGCTTCACTTTGAAAGAGTCTAAAAATCTTTCTACTATCTTTTTGACAGAATTAATAAGTGTTCTTCAAATACAAAAACAAAGAAAAACTCTAAAACAAGATAAAGTTATTGAAGATATCCTTTACGCAAATCACCAAAAAAAAAGCTAATTATGTTTGTGGAGATTTGATGCACTATGTGAAAGTTGTCAACAAACAAGTCATGTTACAAAAGCGTGCAAGTTCAAAGACACTCAAGATATTTCATAAACACTAATTTCGCTTGGTAGAGTGTATTAGCAGAAATAATGCATTCATTAACTCTGTGTATTAGTAATACCTTGTTTGGTATACTTTTTCATGATATGGTTATTCACTCGGTGTATTAAGGTGTGTATAACTAACAACATAGATTTCTAGGTATTAGTAATGTAAGAAGTTTTAATACATGCATTAACCTCATTGTCCCTTAAAATCTTTTTTACATCTTTTTCATCATAATTGTGAAGGATATATTTATAAATAAATATTTTTATGCAATGTATGCTATTTTTAATACATCAAATCAAACAATACATAAAAAATAATCTATATATATAATTAATTCAACATTACTAATATACTCTATTTAGTATTATTCTTATACATTTGAGTTTTGACCAATCAAGCCTAATGTTAGAAGAAAAATGTGGGGAGAACGAAACTTTATTAGATTGTCACAACAGAATCCAGGAGAAGAGCATGTTTAAAAAATAATTAAGTAATTTAAGAAAAAATGTTTGAAATTTACTTTTCTTCTACTATATGATTAAACATTAATGACAGAATATTTTTATTTTTTATTTTAAGTTTAAAATATTTATAGTATTTATTTTCATTTCAAGTGCAGGATTTATATTAGTTATAAATTGTTATTTTTTAATTTAATATCTAAAAATATAACAGATATTTTTTAATTACTTATAAATAATGAGATATACCCTTATATTTAAATTAGTGAAAGAATCATTACAAAATTATTATTTATTCTCTTTTTAATTTTCTTTTCTAATTTCTTCCATTCCATAACACAATTTAAAAATAGAAGTATTTTGTATACATTAGAATGTGAATTATTGGAGGGTTAATTATCCTCATACCTCCAGGCTCCAACTTCACCTTTTTGAAATTTTGGCGACTACAGTTCACAGATAGCTTTTGCTGTTTTCCCCATAAGCAAAGCAGCCAAATTCAGCACACTCACAATTCAAGAACTAATGATGGCCGCCGCAATAGCTTCTGTTACTCTATTCTCTCCATTTCTTCCTTCCCCAGGTTCGGTTTTTTCTACCTTTCACTCCAAACTACTTTTTTCTGTATTTTTACGCTTAATTTGTATTGGTAATGTAGGATTTCATGAGTCATGTCTAAGCCTAAATTGGAGAATCCACAAGGTATTTCTGCTTTCTTGACGTTTTTTTCCGGTTAGATTTTGATAAGATAGACAAAAAGGACTTGATTATCTACTTGAGTTCATGTAGTACACATGGTGTTCGACGAAATGCTTCAGTGAGAACGAAGGCTCTGTTTTTTTTTTTTTTTTCTTATTGCTGAAGAGACTTTTTGGTTGCAGAAACAGTTAGCGAGGAAAGCTGGTCCTGTTAAAGTTACAGCTAAATTTGAGCTGAATCCTCCACCTTATCCTATGGTATTTATTGTTCCAACTTTCAAACAACATCGGAATTTCTTCTTTTTGTTAACTACATCCTGAATCTATCATCGTTGTTTGTTGTTTATTGTGTTTCAAGTATCGCACTATTTTGTGTTCTTGTTCCTTTCTTGTAGGATTTATAGTGCTTCCCTTGTTAGTTGCTTTGTTTTCTTATTCTTTGTAGTTTGTACTTGAATTTACAACACTTGGACCGAGGGTATTTCGAAAAGAGCCTCTTTATCTCCGTGAGGTAGTGGTAAGGTCTACGTACACTCTATCATTCCCAGACCCTACTTGTGGGATTCCACCGGGTATGATGTTGTTGTTGTTAACTACATCCTGAAAGTGTTTTTGTTATAGAAGTGTATTGACTGTGAGTGATATTGAGTACTATGATTCAGTTCCAAAATTGCTTAGGTTTATGGATTGGGAAAATCAAGTCTTGGAATGATGGGCTCCAATCGTAAAACCACAAAATGGTGTCCCTAACACTCCTGCTCTTCTCACCCTTCCCATTTCCCTATCTGAAGAATGATAATGCTTCAGCTTGAGTTTTTCAAATGAATAATAGACCTCTGTTCGAAGAAGAAGAAAACATGACCTCTTGCCTGTAACTTAGTTTCTCTCCTTCAATATGCTTTAGACATTTCACATGTGGATATCATGATGTAGAATGCTCTGGAGCCTCATATGAGCCGGACTACATTTGAATATCACTGGGGGAAGCATCACAGGGCCTATGTCGACAACTTAAACAAGCAAATAGTCGGAACAGAACTGGATGAACTGACGCTAGAGGACATAATACTTATTACATATAACCAAGGCAATCTCCTTCCACCATTCAACAATGCTGCACAGGTGAGAAACAGACAAGTAGATCCCTCACCCCCACCCCCATCCCCACCCTTTGTTACCTTCTTGAGGGGATCTCCAAGTGCAATGTCTATTTTGGAGAACAGAACTGGGTACCCCTAGTCTTTTATCATTCAGCTTCTCAATTAATTCTTCATCAAGGCTACACATTTTTTGTTTTACAATTGATAAGTGTATTCCAATTAGACCTTATGGTTGTAATGTTTATTTGTAATACATATTTGATTAAGATCACAGTTAGGTGTTGAGAATTACATAGAAGTTCTACCAATAAGTGAAGAAATATCATAGAGAAGTCCAATGGCTCGATAGTTTCATGTGTTTTGGTTGATATTCTCCATCTAATTCAACGTCTTTTATATCCCCCTGGCCCTCTCTCTATACAGGCTTGGAACCATCAATTCTTCTGGGAGTCTATGAAACCTGGTGGAGGAGGAGAGCCATCTGGTGAACTATTAAAATTAATCAACAGAGACTTCGGCTCCTTTGAAGCATTTGTTAAAAAATTTAAGGCGGCTGCTGCAACACAATTTGGTTCTGGGTGGGCTTGGCTTGCATGTGAGAAATTCTTTACCTTTTATCTGCATACTTACTTGTTCCTGTAACCCTGACTGTAATCTTAATGCTTCTTCTACTCACTTTGCAGACAAAGCAAATAGACTTGATGTAGGAAACGCGTCAAATCCCCATCCTTCCGATGAGGACAAAAAGCTTGTAATTGTGAAAACACCTAATGCTGTAAACCCCCTCGTTTGGGATTACTCGGTGAGTAGAACTGCATTCTTCTCTGTTGCTTTGGTGGAGGTTTCAAATTCTAGCATGGTAGTTATAATCATTAGGTGAATCTCACAACTGTCTTATTGGATGCAGCCACTCCTCACTATAGATGTTTGGGAGGTACGCAGAACGTGCTCTTTTGCCCATATATTTGATTCATTTTGGTCCATATCTTTTTGCTATTTGGTGATAGTAATGGTTATTGATACCAAATCTAATTTTCTAAATCTTTTATTTGAAACTGCAGCATGCTTACTATCTGGACTTCCGGGTAAGCCTAGCTGATAAAATTGCTTAAATATGTCCTGGGTTTTCCTATAAAATTCCTATAGAAAAAATTGTGCTGGTCTAATGGTTGCACTGTCTTCTCTTTTCCTCTAGAACCGGCGCCCTGACTACATATCAATCTTTATGGAGAAGCTTGTATCATGGGAGGCAGTGAGTTCTAGGCTTGAAGCAGCTCAAGCTCAAGCTGCTGAGCGGGAAAAAGAAGAAGAGAGGAAGAAGAGAGAGGAGGAAGAGGAGTATCAAGCCGGTAATGAAATTAGAGAGATGTATGTGGAAACTACAGATTCTGAGGCGGACTAATTTGCGTCATTCCTCTCAAGTTCAGTTTTGGAAATGGTATCAAGTCAATTTTGCGAAAGCAGAATAAAACGGCTTAGCAAGATAAAACTGGAGTTAGGATGTTAGAAGTGTAACGAATGTAATAGCAAGATAAAGCTGGGATTTTGATGTTAGAAGTAGAATTACGATGTGAGAAGTACATGTATAGTGAAATTCATCTGATTTTGATTCCTTATAATTGCCCAGTGCATCATACTAATTTCGAATGATACAGAAAGCTTTCGATATTGCAGGTGCTAGAAAGAGGTTTTTATATTAGATAGCATGAATTCAGCTACTACTGAAAAAAAAATCTTTGAAACAATATAATTCTCATTACTGAAGTTTGAAGGTACAGATGATATGGCATCTAACCATGTATACATTAGGAGAGTTTGTCCCCTGCATTTATTCATGTGATGCAGGACTAAAAACAGGTAACACCATGCATGCACAAGTATAAATCTGTTGAAAATCAGGAAGAATTTGCGGTTTCCAACAGATACAGAAGGAAAAGATAAGTGAACAGGTACAAAGACTCTATTTAACCGGTCAGAGCAGCATTAAGGGCGCTGTGTACATCAACTCCAATCTGGGCCTCGGCTTTCTCTTCGTCAGTTGATGCAGTGCTTAGCTTCTGTGTGAACTCCGTGAGTCCCTTTTGAACCAAATTGGGATCGATTTGGTCAAGTGGCACAGCTTCAACAGCAACTATATCTGCAAAAGAATTTGCATGAACAAATGCAAACCCACCGCTCACAAAGTACTTGGTCACATCGTTGCCTTCGTGAACTGATAAGACGCCGGGCTTTAGCTCTGCAATTGTCGCAACATGCCCAGGCAAAACACCCATTTGTCCAGTAGTAGCAGGGATGATAACCATATCAACCTGTGCAATATGATTGAAAAAAGGGAATAAACATCTTGGAATTCGAATTTTCAGATGATGTAATCCATGCACATTCTTCATATCGACAAGTTCTCTCGAATCACATGACACCAAATATGACATCCAGCCACAGCATTGAAATTGAATAACAAAATTTTAGAGATTCAGGCAACAGTTCTAGTTGCTAATCAAAAACATAATACGCGCAACAGTCAGATACTGGAAGGTGCATTTACGATTTCTGAAAATAATTGACCATTCCTAATTAAAAGTAAACTTACAAACTACCAGACAGCGGTTAACACCCTGATAAACTGTTGAGAAGTCTTATACAGCTCAGAAAAACTGTGAGAACAGCTACTGTCTAAAAGCTTCTTATTTATCTTTTCCCTTCACCTTAAGCAGCTGGAAGTGTTTTTATTTCGTGTGTGTGGGCAATAGAAGCTACAGTTTTGACCGCACCCAGTAGCTTTGCAGCAGCTTAGTATATGAGTTAAGAAGTGTATGTTCAAAGGAGATCTACTAAATTTCGAACCCAGTAACTCAAATGATCGTTTAGTTCAGCTGCATCCGGAATTCATAAGTTCAAATCCTGAATCCATTGTTGCAAGTACAACTTCTTGACTAGAATGCCAAAGACTTTTCTTTAATAAGGTACCTAAGCCAGATGCCCATGGAAACTACGGACTACCAAATTGAATTAAAATGAAAGCGCAAATCATCAGTCATTTTTCCTTGTCAACACACAACCACAAAATCTATTCATCCCTAGAAAGTGATAGAGGCACAGAGCTGCTATTTTGAAAATTTAAGACAATAGAAAGCTATTATTTATCAGTATCACAAGAAATTTCCTTGATCCAATCGATCTCTCAAATATCAATTTATCTGACAGCTGCTACCTCTTTGGTCACGACACATGATTTACTTTACCCCTTTTTCCATTTTAGGATGTCCAACTCACTTTAGCCATCTACCAGAAAAACAAAAATTCCATCTTTCCAAAAACAAAATAAAAAATTGACTTATGGTACTTTTAGATTTGATATATTGTTCACTCTGTACTACCATACTTTCACATATTTCAACTGCTATTATCTTAAACATGTATCAAGAGAATCCTTAGATATTCATTCAAAATACTTAAACTCCATATGCTCAAAAGATGGATCAAATGGAAAGGACATATACTAAGATAGAAAAATGAAGGGTAGCTTGCCTAGCAGAAGCAAATATATTACTCTAGGCTCATGATTCCATTTGATTGTTGAGGTAATGCCTTTTTTTAAAAATAATACACATAACCTGTACTTGACAAGTTGAACGCACATAATATTGATGGTAGAGGACAAGCATCACTAGACATTTAAAGAAGCAGCAAACGAAAAGATCAGAGCAGAAACCAAATTTTGCGCACTATCTAATTCTGTAGTCAATGCCCACAGAAAGTTATTGTTGAACAATGTATGGTTAAAGCAACAGGGGAGAGGGCATATTGCTTACAAATAAGTCATTTAGCAAGGACAGGAAAAAAGCAAGACATAGTCTCTGCATCAAGCACTTGACTACCTGGTCTTAATATATTTCCCTTCAATTAACAAGTCTTAACACCAAAACATTTGTAATCTACTCGACTGATACAATTCTCCAATGTAGTAATTTTCCAGCTTTTATTTTCATGTCATTATCAGTTAACAAATGTGAACTTGTCGTCCAAGTTCGTACAGCAGAACTAGAGCTTATCTGGAACAAGATTTCTTGAAAATACTCAAGGATTTATTGCAACCCAGCCATTTCAAGCTTTAACATGAGAAATTGACTAGCATGACTGATGACATCTGCTTATCATGAGCTGGTTGATCTTCAACGCATTTCATGCGTTTTAAGAACTAAGCCACAACATCAGCAAAAGTAACGACTGTTTAAAGTTGGTTGTGAACTTGAAACTAAGCAACCACCAAACTAGAATAGGAAAAGCAACAGTGGTTTACAGTTGGTTCTGATACTTGAAACTAGCATCCACCATCAATTCATCTCAGTCATTAGCATGGGAGAAGTTGGAATTATATAAAATCATCTATAACACACTCGAAGATCATTAATAAATCAAAGGCTGTACGTATTTGTAATCCAACAAATTCTCATTTTTCTCTGCCTCACTCAGCTTGTTAATTGTCAACAACCAGTTTGAAAGAAACAAATCTAAAAAAAAAGTCAAAATAGAGAAAGCAATCAGAGGAAAGATAGAGATAGCATAAGGGAAAAGCGAAAAATTTCACCAAAACATTTCCAGAATTCCATTTTACTAACCACAAATTAGAATAAGTAGTAAAATTAATAAATGCTAATAGAAAGAAAAGAATTTCGTTTGTACATTACCTCTTTACCGGAGAGTTCAGATGAATAAGGAAGGACAAAGTTGACACTGAGTTTGGAAGGGATAGATGATGGAGTTACGGGCCTAGGTTTCATGAAGGCAGAGGGAGTCATAGGAGGTTCCGTGGTTGGTATTACTTTCTTCCAAGCCTCCGGAAAAGTGGAATCAACGCGATTCGCCGCTGGCAGGTCAGTTGAAAAAGGGCGGCGCCACGTCATCGTGGTGGCTCTAGTTAGGAGTCTAGAACTTTGTCGGAGCATGATTGTGGATGGTTCAGGAGGCGGAGATCGGCGGCGATTGATCGGAAATGGTAGGGCAGGTCGCTGTTGTTCGGGGGCTGTGCAAAGAGGTTCAGGTTATTTCGGATCAAATTACAGGCCCAAAGAAGGACCGCTAAAGTTCAGGAATATGGGGAGAAAAGAGGGAAATAGTTACTATTTAAATTGATATAATTAAATTTGAATTTGAATAGTTTCATAAAAGGCTATAGTATAGATATATATTATATGTACTTCAGTAATATTTTGATTATTTACCTAACATAAGTATTTATTTTGAATATTGGAGTTATCGAGAATTTTTATCAAAGTTGATTATTGCTCAAAATTGAATAAGAAATTTGATTTTAAGATCAAAATTGAGATTATTAAATTCTCATAACTTCTTTGTGTCACATGATTGTAATAAATAAAAAAAATCAAAAAGAATTTTCTTAATTCATACTATCTCCTATACATATTAAGTAAATTACTCATGTACTTAACCTCTTAAGAATATGCTATTTATTATTATTAGTATTAGTATTAATTATTAAATTATTCTCCAAAAATATAAAGTTATTAAAAACATGATGAAAAAAAAAATGAATTTAAAAAAATCTCAAAATTTCTCTTAAACTTTTTAAAAACTTACTTATTTTGAATTATGAAAAATAATTTTTTTTTTTAAAAAAAATCCAAACACAAAAAAAAAAAAAAAAGAATGCCCTCGTCCCCAACCCCTTTGTCCCCGACCTCGAGAGAAGGCCCAAAATAGTCCATCATCTTTGGGTTTAGACTCAAAGTCATCCTTGAGTTTTCACATGGAGCACTAACAGTCCCTCATGTTTGCAATATTGGTGCAATGTTGGTCCTCCTCTAAATTTTTGCCTATTTTTTAACATTAATTTTGTTCATAATTTTATGTAAGGAATGTCCCATCGTCTTTTTTTATATTTAATAGAAATAATAACTCTATGTGAGAGAATATGAAAAGAAGAACACCTAGTTCTGTTCCGTATACATATTACTGCAGCTAAACTAAGAACATTTTAACATATGACATTGCAAGAAAAGAAAAATGTGTACTGTTGCACATGAAATCGTCGTGACGAACCTCTCGACTTTACCTGCAATACGATTTCTACTAAACAAAATAAGGTGTTTTTCTTCTCACAATCTCTCACATAGAGATATTATTTCTACTAAATATATAAAATGATAATTAAATATTTCATACAAAATCAATGTTAAAAAATAGGCAAAATTTTGAAGTAGAACCAAAAATGCACCAATATTGCAAACATGACTATTAATGTTCCATGTGAAAATTCAAATATAACTTTGAGTTTTAAGCCAAAGATGACGGACTATTTTTGGCCTTTGCTCTCCCACCTCCACCCTAACCTCTCCGGCCAAATCCTCTGTCGTTCCTTGCCGCACATCTTCTCAAGATCAAATAAAACTTCAATCATCAGCCCATAAGCATAATTTTTGCTTTACAATAATACGTAAAAAATCAATTTTGATCAGATTGTAAATGGTTGCAGCAGCAAACCATTAAAAATGGACTAGCAGGATGGCGATCACTCCTTTTTCTTCAGTAACAGCCAACTCCGTTATCTTAAGATACCGCCATTTCTCTACTCTTGTTCAGATTTTCTCCGAACAAACCACCAAGACCAAAAATGGCAAACACCTTGATAATCCCAAGCCGAAATCATCTTCTTCTAAATCCAAGAAAGCTAGAAATATTGCCAGTATCATCAACACAAACCCATGGTCATCTCATCTTGAATCTTCTCTTTCCTCACTCACTCAACCCTCCCTCTCTCACACCACTGTCCTTCACACACTCCGCTTCATCAAGATACCTTTCAAAGCTCTTTACTTCTTCAACTGGACTCAAAAAATGGGTTTTCAACACACCCATCAATCGTATTTACTCATGTTGCAACTCCTCGGCAGTTCCCGCAGCTTAAATTCAGCAAGGAACTTTCTTTTATCTATACCCAGAAGGTCTAATGGTACTGTACCGCTTCAAGATAGGTACTTTAACACTTTGATTCAAAGTTATGGTAAAGCTGGGCTTTTTCAAGAATCATTGAAGGTGTTTAAAGTGATGAAGTCACTTGGAATTTCACCCTCTGTGGTTACGTTTAATAGTTTGTTTTCAATTTTGCTTAAGAGGGGTCGAACCGGTATGGTCTACGAACTGTTTGATGAAATGCTTAAGACATTTGGTGCCAAGCCTGATGTGTATACTTTTAACATTTTGATTAGAGGATTTTGTATGAACTCCATGGTTGATAAAGGATTTAGGTTTTTTAAGGAGATGGAAAGGCATGAATGTGAACCGGATGTGATTACATACAATACGATTGTTGACGGTTTGTGTAGGGCAGGGAAAGTGGAGATTGCACACAACGTGTTAAAGGGTATGGTCAAGAGGGGTCATCAATTGAGTCCTAATGTTGTAAGCTACACCACTTTGGTTAGAGGGTATTGTGAGAAGCAAGAGGTTGAACGGGCTCTTGATGTTTTTGAGGAAATGATAGATTGTGGTCTAAAACCGACCAGTATAACTTATAATACTCTTGTACAAGGTCTTTGTGAGGCTAAAAGATTTGACAGAATAAAGGAGATCTTGGAGGGGACTCTAGGAAGTGGAGGACTTATTCCAGATACATGTACTTTCAATACATTGATTACCTTTCACTGTAATGTGGGAAATCTGGATGAAGCAGTGAAAGTTTTTGAGAATATGTTATACTTAAAGGTGAAACCTGATTCAGCAACATATAGCATCCTAATACGGAGCTTTTGTCAAAAGGGATACTTTGATAGGGCAGAGAAATTATTTGATGACCTAATGAAGAAGGAGATATTGCTTCGTGATGATGGTTGTACACCTCTCATTGCAGCATACAATCCCATGTTTGAGTATTTCTGCAAGATTGGCAAGACAAAGAAGGCTGAGAAAGTATTCAGGCAACTAATGAGAAGAGGAACTCAGGATCCTTTTGCTTATGAACTCCTTATAATGGGGCATTGTAAAGAAGGCACATTTAATGATGCACACGAACTCTTAGTTTTGATGTTGAGGAGAGATTATGTACCTAATATTGTGATTTATGAGTCCCTGATTGAAGGTTTGCTGCAAAAGAATGACCCTAAAGTTGCTTACGATACTCTAGAGAAGATGTTGAAAAGCTCCCATCTTCCGAGATCTTCAACTTTCCATCAAATCCTTACAGAACTTATCAAGAAAAATTGTGCTAGTGAATGTGCTTCCTTGGTGACACTAATGTTAGATAACAAAGTTAGACAAAACATCAATCTTTCGACTGATACTGTGAGGATACTCTTCCAAGCAGGATTAAGGGAGAGAGCTTTTGAGATTGTTAGGTGCCTTTATGAAAATGAATATGTGGTAGATATGGAAGGTTTAGTTGCTTTCCTTTGCCAGTGTAGAAAGTTATTGGAGGCATGCAAATTATTGTTATTTAGCTCAAGTAAGGGTCATATTCTGAATGTAGATACATGCAGTACTCTTTTATCTGCTCTCTGCAAAGCAAGTAGAACTTTAGAAGCATTTGAGATTTACTATGAGTTGCTCGAGAAAGGAGTCCAACAGCCTTTAGAATGCGTAGAAGAGTTGGGGCTTGCTCTTGAAACTGAAGGAAGAACTAAGGAAGCTGAATTTGTTAAAAAGAGAATCCCAGGCCAATCGTAGTCAGATAGATTGGTTCAAGCTTGTGCGTCTGAAAGGAGATATCTGCAAGCAGGAGTTCTACTGTTTCTTCAATTATTTTGTCAACCACATTTTGTTCTGAGGTTTGCATATGATACTTAACTTACATGGCGATGCTAGCTGGGGCTGGATGCCTCTGGAATGTGATTATGAGTGATATCAGGTTCATGATTCCTGTTTCTCTCGACAATGGAGAAGTCTGATTTGGACAAGACTTGAAAAACGTTGAAGAGCGGAAACTTAATAGTCCCTGAGCTCTCTGGTTCACCATCTGGAGCAAATTTGTTGCTTAGTAATGTTGGCCTTGCAGGTACGGTTATTTAAGAGAAATATGGTGCAAGTGCATGCACTCAGGGGATAGGTTCTACGCTTAATTACAACAGCGTTGGACTTGTTAAACAGTCAAAAACTCCATATTTCTCAGATGAACAATTTGATGACCTTAATAATGTTTCTTTCTCCAATTTTAAGTCGTCCTCTGATCTTCTTCCTACCAAGCAATATCAATGATTACAAATTTTTAAAGCTCCTGCTAGAAACACACGGCTTCAACCAAGAGCCTGATAGATTTGTACCTTGAAGTTTATACATTATGTATTGATTTTTGGCTTTTGTAAAAAATCTTCCAAATCCATTTTTATTTGAGTAACATTCTTCATAATATGCTTCTCAGTCTCATGGCAAATGCCTGCTTTTCTGGAATTGAACTAGATGTACTATAGCTCTTTACCACAAGATTAGAAATCTATGATTTATCATGCATGCTGAGAATTGACCCAGAGGATGGTAGAATACATGACATAGCTATATTTCAAACATCTTCATTTCAAAGTTCAATCATCTTATTATCTCACTGCTGATGCCTTTAGGGACAAGAGATCATCCAAATGTGTTATATTTTCACTGCTCTCCTGTGGGGGGCCAAATATCTCCCAGAACCTAAGAGTCTCATCTGCTCCAGCCGATACCACAGTCAAACCATCAGGGCTCTGCATGAAGAGAAGGAAAGTTACCGTCTCAATTTTGATAAAACTACTACTCCTACTTTCTTTGATGTCAAGTCTCACCTGGGAGAGATGCAGAATTCTTGATGAAGAAGCATGACGCAGTGGCTCTCCTATTCTAGCCATGGAAGGATAACTCCATAAACACAACTGACAATGAGATTCACCTGTTCCAAACCCATGGCCACTTAATATCTCTTTGTGATGCCTGTTCCATTGAAGTCCACAAATCTGCCAATTTCATTCACAACAATACCATGTATATGAGGAAAATTTGTAATAATCAAACTTATGATGGAAATTTGTGATAAATCTATAAACTGAAATGGCATTGCTCAGAAAGATTGCAAAAGTGATGTTAAAACTTGCCTGAGCTCCAGTTTCATTGGTGCTGATGCATGTCCCCTTCTGTGTGTTCCAAATCTTAAGACATCCATCATCAATGCCCCCTCCAGAGGCTAATACATCACTGCTATATGGACACCAAGCTAGGGCCTTGACTGCAGCATGATGTTCATTGAACCGGTGCATATAATGCCTTGAACTCGTCTTGAAACTATCCCATATGTACACCAGATTGTCATTTCCACCACTGGCAAGTGCATTCCCCGTGCTAGACCACTTCACGCCACAAACTTCCCCTCTATGTGCTCTCGTTACAGAGACCAAATTGCTTCTTGCTCGCACTGCCAATGAGAATTACAAGTAAGTAGGCTGCTGTTACAATAGAGATTAGTCAAATACATCAATGGAATAGCTTAGTACTACCATCATGATTAATGATAGCTCTGTCTTTACTCCCTGAGGTTAAAATATGACCATTCCATGAAACACAACCCACTCTGCTCTGATGGCCTTGCAGGTCTCTCACCTGTTTATGTGAACGAAAGAAGTCGATTACTTCAATGTAAACAACAAGAAAGAATACTATTTTTACTACAATGTAACCAACATTAACAAGTCTTACAAGCCTGGAAGTCTCAGCATCCCAGAGCTGGAGTTTAGAGGAATCACAACCAACTGCTACTATTTTCCCATCAGCAGACCATGCTACACTAGTAGGACAATCGTTTTCACGCTTTACTTCCATCAGTACCCCTGCTTTTTGCACTTGAGCATTCCATATATATAGAATTGACCCCAGAACAACCGCAAGTATGTTGGATTTTCCCCAATCCATAACATTTGAGTAATAGTCATCCGATAAAAGAGGAGCATCTAAAGCTCGAGTTGCTTTCTGCATATAATATCCCAACATATTACACAACACAATCAATAGTCTCATAAACTTCATCTAAATTCAAATCTTACCAAAGGATACTTTCGATATCTCCTATTCTCATTAATTTGCAGGGGAATTTCTTTGTCACTACGCCTCATTTCATCAATTAGACGCGTAGATTGTCTACTCGATTTAGGACTTCCTCTAAAAACCAGCATTCTGAATGGTCTTCCTTCTACATCCAACTTTAGATTTTCCTCCATTTTCCTCCTATATTCATCCTATCAAAATCATACAGGAAAACAACTAAAATGGGTGTCCAGATACAGAATTTCTTTCCACAATCAGCAATCGCAAGAAAAATTAAAACGCGATGAAGAAACAAGTCAAGCAAGAAACTAACATTGAAGTTTGGTTTTCGGAGTTTGTTATTCGTTCTGTTGGTGAGTAAAGTATGTGCTTGATCAAGATCCATCAGGCTTCTATTGGGTATAAATCTATCACCCTGCATCACAAAACCACTCAAAATCACATATCAATTCAGCAAAATGCAGAAAAACAGAAATTAACAAAGGAGAGAAAAAAAACGCATAGTGTGGATTGATTAATTACAGGAAAATCATTGTCGAGCGGAGTATCGTGAAGGCGAGTTGGAGAATACCAATCTGGTTGAATTCTTGTTAATGAATTGTCATTCATTTTCGTACATTTCTCAGTTGCCTTTTCAAATCTTGTTTTGTTAATTTTCAGAGTTTCTATATTGCTGTTGAACAAAAGCTTATTGAGAATGGTAGTTAAAGTTAATGGCTGTTTCGCGCCAAATTAGTTTGTTCACTAAAGGAGACCTCGGTTTGTTTCCCCTCAACGGTAATTATTTATTTTAAACATAAATAAAAGAGGAAATTGTAAAACTAAGTGTTATAAACACTTGTCCGAGCTTTGCGCGGTATAACTGTAATTTAAAAAATGAACTTTTTTATAAATTAAGTAGAAATAAAAAGGCGAATTCTATTTTGATTAGAGCCGAGATTTGTGTTTCCTCTTAAATAAAATAATTAAGAAAAGAAATAATATTTTCACATTAAGTTGACATCAGAGAAAACGATAATGTTATAACATTTTTAAAAATCGAATTACCAAATTAAGGTTTTAATACAATATCATGTCCATTCCCAATTAACTTTAATTCAAACACGATATCATTCATACATGAAAGTAATTAACTATTATTTAAAAATCAATTGAAGAACCAAATAGACAATATATAAGTATTCGCGGATTTTAATCAATTTCATGCAGATAAAGAAATTCTGAATACATTATTTATGATAGCTCCCATAATAATTTATTGAAAATTCTACTTCTAATAATTTATAATTTATAATTTCATTTTTTTTTTAAAAAACTAAAATTCTTAACCTAAAGTAATCTAAGAAGAGAATCTTATTTTCCATCTCAATAAAAAGAATTCATCTAATTAATTATTTTCTTTAAATTGGGCATAATTCAAAATTTTATTTGTATAGAAGTACAAAAAAGATACTCAAAAACCTATATACCAAATAATTAATATTTTAAAATAAATAAATAAATAAAAGAAAGTAAAAAGAACAAAGAATGGAAGAAAATGTAATTTAAGGAAATGATATAAATAACACTAATGATGAGATTAAGGGGAAAAAATTAATAGCATTAATGATTAAATGATTTAAAATTTGGAAAAATGCAAAATAGATAAACTTTCAAGACAAATTTTTGAGCAATTTTTAAAAAAAAATATATTAGAGAAACCGTAAAAACATTTTTGATAAAACCTAATAATATTTGAATTAAGAAGAGTGTCATCATTTTCTATTTTTAACTTTATTATTTGGTATGGGTATAATCGTATAGATCTTTAGCATAAAAGATGATATAATTTTTTTATAAAAATAAAATCAAATTACATTAAGAAATATTAATATATGTTTTACAAAATTATAATAACTAATTTCTTGTAATAAATAAAATAAAGTATTTTTTAAAATAAAAAGTGATTTAAGACAATGATATAAATGACATTAATTATCAGATTAAGGTATTGATGAACAAAATCAAATATGATAACCATTGATATTTTTGTAAAATTTTAAAGTGAGACTTTTAGTCTTTTAAAATTAAAAAACTGTCAACAAATTAAAGTATAATTTTAAATATAAATAAAAAATTAAATGGAAGTAAGGAAAAATGAAACAAAAAAACTAAAGAAAAAAAATTAGAAGAATAAAGAATGAAAAGAAATAATGTGAGCACTAATTTAGGATCCTTTCAATTTATAATTCACAATATAAATTTCTCCTTATTCTCCTCCTAATTTAATATGAATTTAATAAATAAATAAATAAATTGATTTTTTCTCTAAATAATTCTTCTTACCACTCATTATTTTTTCTATAAATTTTTCAATTAGAATGATTATTTTTTTCAATACAATTTTCTTGTAGAAAACATTATAGTGCAACATCCTTCAAAAAAACATTCTTTTTGAAGACAAACATTTGTTACATGACTTTTTTTCTTATATCAATATCTTGAAGAATCATGAGATACTCTATCTTTCTTTTTTCATAAAGAAATCATATTCTATCATCAGAAGAAGAAGTGACAAAGTTAAAGTGTCCATTTTTGTTGATTTTAATGCTTAATTTTTATTTTTATTTTTATTTTTGTAGGCTAAATATAAATAATTTTAAGAATTATTTTTATATGTATATATATTTGTAATTGTACAATGATTTTGAAATGTAAGATTCTTAAGATATTTTAGATTCCTAATAACTTTAAAAATATTTCTAATAATTTTATTTTTGCGCTTTTTTGGTCTTGATTATTAATTTTTTATTTCTTTTATCCTCAAGTTTTAAACACATAATTATATGCTCAGTTATTATTAATATATTTGATTTTAAAAAAAAAATAAAATTGGTGCAATTTGTAGTTAGTCGACCATATAGAATATCATACTAAATAGGATATTAGATTAACTCTTGCATAAAATTAATTTCAATTTTCAGATATCTAATGCTTACCACCAATGATCTAACTATTATTTTACGCTAAAGTCGATGAAATTTTGTACATTCTGAGATTTTTTCTCTTCATCTCTAAATTTGCTTCCAAGGAGCTTTGTTATTTCTGTTTTTCTTTTTCCGGTGCTTGTTATCCTTTATGTTTGAGTTAAGAATCAAAGTAGTCCTTCTCTTTTAACATGAAGCACTAATAGTCCTTCATGTTTCAAAAATTAGTACATTTTTAGTATTCTTTCGAACATCTGCCTATTTTTTAACAGAACCTTTCTTTTGCACGTGAGAAAGTTTCCCCCCAAAACTTAATTTTTTTTGTCCCTCCGAACTCCTTATCAAATCAGACTTCTATTTTCTCTTCCCTTTCTTCTTCAATCAAACCCTATAGTCAAAATTTCATTTTGAATTCCATTAAAAGCTTAGTCAATTCTTGGAAGCAACTATGTTGTCATGGCGCAACAATGACAAATAGTTGCTTTCAAGAATTGACTAAGCTTTATATATATATATATATATATATATGAGAAGAAGAGTGATGGAAGAAAAGTACATGAAAAAGGAGAGTGACAACCTAGAATGAAAAGACTTGTTAGCGTCGGCAAGATTCAAAAACAAATATCCTACTATGACAAGTCTAGTTAATTAAACTAAGGTTGATTACAATTATGAAAGAACATATAACTAGAGTTGATCACAGTGTATGTAGGATGAGCTTTTGTAGAGCAATACTCTCCTTTCCTCACTTGTTTTTATAAATACTAAAAAAAACAATATGTATATTTATAGTGATTCTTGAAAGGAATTTCCTTAAGTTGCTCAAAATTTCCTTCAAATTTTGATTTTTGTTTGTATAATAGGAAAATCAAAGTTATGAAATTAGGGATGAATACTACGGAGAAGAAGGGGAAAATCTGGTTTCCACCAAGTGAATACAAAGTTATCGAAGAAGACAGTTAAATATGATTTGTCATTATGAAAACAAAATTATCATGTATATGCTTTCACACGTGCAGAAAAGCTCTATTAAAAAATTGACAGATGTTTGGAAGAATACTAAAAGTGTACCAATTCTTGAAACATGGAGGACTATTAATGTTCCATATTAAAAGACACGGACTACTTTGATTCTTAACTCAAACATAAAGGACGATTTTGATCCTTTTCTCTCCTCCTTCCCTTCATGATTTTTCTTTTATTTATTTGGTATGTTGTTGAATCTTTTTCTCTTTGATACGTGCATGTTCAATGAAACTTGTTTGATGTTCCTGAAAAGTTAAAAAGTAAAGAAAGGAAGAAAAACAATTAAAACAAAGAAATTGTTTGAAAGACAATCGTAAAAAGAAATGAAATATTGAGAAAGGAGTTAATCAAACCATGAATTTTTCTACTACTCCGTCAATAATGAACGCATCAATATCAGTTGGTGAATAACGTTTACCATATTTTTTGAAATGATTTGTGATTAATGATTATCTACCCTATTTTAAATATTTGAAATCAACACGAGACTCTACCGTCTTGAAGAGTGAAGGTTAAGTTTGATGGCTAATCTTATGAAACTTGAGTTCGTTGTCCTTCGCTTACATCACAATGTCTTTTTCTTCGTTATTCTGATTTTGGTTTTCGTATCATGGATCTTGGGTCGCGCTTTATGGCATTTCCATTATAAAAAAAATTCAATCCCACAAAGGATTGTTCATGGAACTACTATCGAGATTCTTCGAACCAATTTTCTAGTTTCATCCCTATGTTCATTGCTATACCATCATTTGCTCTGTTATACTCAATGGACGAGGTAGTATTTTTTTATTTATTTTTTACGAGGTAGTAGTAGATCCATCCATTACTATAAAAATAGTTAGATCAAGAACTACCTTTCATGAATATTGGATGTTGAAATTCATTTGGATGCTATGGGTCTTGGAGACCCCATTAAAGATGAAAATAAAACATCAAAGTAAGACGGGACTAAAACTATGATATTCTTGCATCATTATCTTTATGAAAATTTGAAAATTGAATATCTCACAATTAAGGATCCACTTGTTTTGTGGAAAAGCCTGAAAGAAAGATATGACCACTTGAAGATGGTCATACATCCAAACGTACGATATGATTGGATGCATCTTAGGCTACAAGACTTTAAGTCTATTCATGAGTACAATTCTGTTATGTTCGGAATTACTTCTCAATTGATACTATATGGAGAAATGATTAGTGATATTGATATGATAGAAAAGATGTTCTCCACTTTTCATGCTTAGAATGTGCTCCTATAACAATAATATCAAAAGATAAGTTTCAAGAACTGATTTCTCATCTTCTCGTGGCTGAACAAGATAATGACTTGTCAATGAAAAGTTATGAGAACCAATCTACTGAATCTACATCATTTCCTGAAGTGAATGAGGTGTACGTCCACCATGATAGGCGTGGAAAAGTTCGCGGTCCTGATTGTGGACATGATCGTGATTTTGATCAAGAACGAAATTCTTTTCCTAGTGTTAATCATTCATCAAAAGGAAAAAAGAAAGGATGAGAAGCGTGAAGCAGTCAAAGCGGGCTATTTTTGATGTGGTGCAAAAAGTCACCATGCACGTGATTGTCGTACTCCTAAACACTTGGATGAGCTTTTTCAAGCATTACTAAAGAAGAAAGAGAAAAATCCTAAAGAAAATTTTAAATCTAAAAAGCATGCTAACGTAACACACTTAGATGTAGCAAATTTTTTCGCACATCGTGAAGGAAAGATAGATCACTTGATTGGTGATGGTCTGTGGCCATGAAAGATTAACATTTTTTTTTTACTAATGGTAGTAATTATTAAATAAATCATGTAAAGATAGTTATTTACATGAGTACTAATTTTTAATTAGCGTTGATTAGTTTAATCATATTTTTAGAGTTCATTATTGAATTGAGTTGAATTTGATTTTGGCTTAATCAAATGATAGTTTCTTTGTTTTGTTTACTTACGACAGAGAAAAAAATATATAATAATAAGAAAGCTCCATTGATTTGTTTATACGGAGACTCTGATTGATATAAACCTTTCTGTTATTCTTTGCAGCTAAATTTTTATGTTTGTTGTTGTAACCTTATTCTCAAGATCTTTGAAATTATTATTTTTTAATATATATTGAAAAAAAATTGGATGAATTTTTTAGTCAAACACTAAATTCTATTATGTGTTTATATTAAACTAGGTCTTAAATTGGTCTAGTGAATAAATATTACTATTACTATTAGTTTATATTCTAATAGGTTTTGTATATTTTCATTTTTTTCCTCTATTTTTGAATGATTGCTGAATTTGTTCAATAAATTGAGTGTATTGAGTATACCGAAAATAGTGTACTGAAAAGTTATTGAATATTTATTTAATTATTGTACATTAGTTAATGTGTTTTTCTTGTTCAATAATTGACCTTATTATTATTTTTTGAAAAGGACATTATTATTTTATTTTATTTGGAATCGGGGTAGTATCAACCCATTTGTTCATGAGAACTTTTTGATTTTTTTTCTGCTTTATTTGAAAATCAGTATTTGATCATAAACAACTGAAAGTTGTATTTGGAATTGGAATTTATAAAAATACCCAAAAACCTGTTTTCAGATTTTCATGTTTTTTTTTTCTAATTTACCCTAACACTTCTATTTATTTAAATAACTCCATTTCAATTATGTTTTATATTTAAATCATTTCTTTTTTAAAAAAAAGTACATTCAAATTTTAAATATTTATTGCAAAATGTATGATCAAACATAACTCCAACTCAACTTTAAATATCTCAAATAAATAGTACTAATGTTTTTTTGTTTTTATAGGCAAACGCCCAATACGTGTTGAATTGTCATTTTTTAGACCCTACAAAATATTCAAGTTAATAATCTTCGACGGATCATGAATTTATCCCACCAAAGACTAAAAAATAAAGAATAAAAAGTGAAGTTTGGAAAACAAAGAACACGAATACACAATATGAAATTGCTCGTTTCTATTTCATGGATTTAGATTTTCCTTTTTCCTCTATTTAAAACTGTATTTTTGTGTTTCTTAGCTTTTGTAATGCCCCTTTATGTACGTAGTTGGCCTCATATATTTATGAAAGAGTTCTCAATGCTTAATATAATTATTTCATCATATGGAAAAATACAAGTGCAAATAACAACAATTACATAACTCAGTTACTAATCAAGCATCGAAACACAATAAATCCGAGGCGCTACGCCAAGTTCAGCAGAACAAAGTTGAAATCCTACCGCCGCATATGACTGGTTTCTCTGGCTACTAATAAATATAACTACTTAACCAAGAAAAGTATAAACTGATAAGCTGATGGCAAGGAAATCCAAAATCCTTCAAAGAACCAAAAGGGGAATTAAGTTGACAAACAAGGGCCATTCCAGTGATTGCTTATGCCCATGCAGGCCTGCTCTCCCTTGCAATATCATTCTTGATAGATTTCTGAATCCTTTTCACTACAAAGAAATACTGCCAAAGGCACAACAGAAGGGGCTTAGTGAGCCATACAATAAATCCAACAATATTTTATTAATGCACAAAGTGTACTTTAGAATGAGAGTTCACCTGGAACGCTAGTATAAAAGGAATTAGCACTTTGCCCCTGTTGTTTGGATTTGGACCTTCAATCAGTTTCTGGTCAACCAAAATACCCTTGCTTCCACTTAAAACAGCATCTGTAATAGTTTGGACTAAATTGGGTATCCATGCAGTTCCACTTGGAAGAATCTGTAAACAATACAGACCAGTTTAAGCAGTTAGTACACAAATTTTTTTTTGCCGAAGGATGACATATTAATAGAAACAAATTGAAGAATAACCCAAACCTTTTCGTCACTTTCATTCTTGTTACATCTGCCACTATTCTCCACCAAGACAACAGGAATTGAAGCAGCCTAACAGCAAAGACAGCAATATAGTTAAGAGAAAATTATCAAACAACAGTATTGCAAAATGCATCACAGAAGCAAACTTGTTATCGCTGGCCCAAGACTCCACATAAACTTGCAATCAAGATGGCAGTTCACTAGGAAAACTGCTCTACCACTTCCATTCTCTTGCTTCACAAAGAAGAAGAAAACAGAAGCAAAAAATTACCTTTCACTATCAAAAAAGAAGGGAAAGGTAACATTTAACTTTCTTGAACTGAAGTTCAAGTAACGTTCACAAAAGTATAACATACATGATATATGGATATCAGAGAACCCTC
>NW_006239190.1:323121-328484 GCF_000226075.1 Solanum tuberosum | reverse complement strand
GAACCCTCCCCCCCCCCCCTCCTCTCTTTTTTATAAGTATCAGAGACCATTCAAAGTAAAGATTTCAATAGGATCTTTCTATACCTTCCTGTATCCGCAGATGAGCAGACTGTCTAACAAAGACAAGTCCTGGGAACAAATTAACTTTTGCTGGGAAAGGCTCTTCATTAGCTGATGCTTGATAAAGTACCAGCCATAACCTCCCTCCCCATGCATGTCATGCACATAAATAGTGACATGTGCTAAGTATGTTAAGAGTCGAAGAAAAAGGAGCCACAAATACCGCCTGACAACCGTGCGGGAAGAACAAAACCATGAACTAGAGCAAAAGATGCCATGTTGTAAGAATGTAAACTAAGCACGTTAAGGGATTTCAGGGAGAAGATAATGAACTAGACCAGAAGATGCCATGTTGTAGAATGTAAAATAAGCACGTTAAGAGAATTTCAAGGAAAAGAGATGGCTAATTGATCTCTGTTTTACAATCATCATAGGCAGGAAGACACTAGACATGGAAAGGAAGCAAGTGTGGAGGCCGATGTGACTTCTTCCTAATAATGGTGATTGGTGACAGAAACAGTTCAGCTTTAAGTGAAGGACCTCTAGGGAGGCACTGCCATGTATGTCCAAGTGTCAAACTCAAGCATCTTTTAATAACATAGAATCTCCAACATTGAAAACATGATTCAGGAGAGTACAGCAAAAAAAAAAGTATATTAACATTGTGCATAAGAATTTGATTCACGAGAAAGTGAATTGTACAAGATTGTGATCATCCTGAAATATAACTTGAGCAAGACAAGGAAGTACAATATTGTGACCAACCTGAATGTCTTGTTTCCTAATTCGAGCACCCATCCGGACGATTTTCAAAAGTGCCTCTGATCTTCGGGACGTGAATTCATCATAAGTCAATCCATCAGGAGGGGAAAGCTGAGCATGAGTGAGAACTACAATTCCTCGGCGCCATATTTCCTTACCAAAACTATCAGTAATAGCCTTCACAATCTGCTTATCCAAGTTATCCACTCTATATGCATCCAGACGATCCACATATAGCAAAACATCAATTGTCTTGTTCAACAGGAACCTGTGTGAAGCCAATTACCAGAAGATCATTTATATATGAAAAAAATAAAGGGAAATAGAAAGACCAGATAGAAAAAACATTAAGGGGTCGTCTGGTTTGTGGGATAAAGGATAATAATCCTGGGATAAAATGCAGAATTACTTCATCCCGCATTTGGTTGAATTTTTATTCTGGGATTAGTTTTTATTTGTATACCACCTTCAAAGCGGGATAACAATCCCGGACAAACACCAGAATGACCAAGATGCCCTTTTCTAAGACTCTCTCTCAAAATCCTTTACAAACTCTTAAGGTTAAAATAGGAAATAAAAAGTAATACCTTATACCATCTTATCTAGAGCAAAACCAAACACGCATTTTATATTATACCCCACATATCCCATTTTTAGTCCAATGAACCAAACATCTACAAAAATAAGTATATACACTAAATAATCTGTCATTCCCGTATTATAATCTCGGGACATTTCACCAACCAACCGACCACTAACAGGATTAACACAAGTATGTATTATCAGAATAGGCCTTACTTCTTTATGAGATCAAGAGCCTGGTCATTGACGTATCCTCCTTCAACTAGCCCTGGGGTGTCAATTATGTTTAGTGTAAACCCTGCTCGTGAACGCGAAACCATCACCGGTCTGGGAGTTTCTGACTGAACAATCAACAATTTTATTTTAGTATCCATAACAAGAACAAAGGCAATAAACCTTTCACTTCCTCAATTTAATGCTGCAGGCAATACATACCTGAAATGCACTAACAGCAACTGCTCTTTCCCCGATAATTGAGTTCACCGTTGATGATTTTCCAACACCACCTTTCCCCATTACTAGAATTGTCAGAGTACTGACATTCTACGACAAGTTAAATAACGAGAGTTGCATTACATCAGACAATACATTATAGCAATAAACTTAACCATTTTACACAAATGCAGCACAAAACAAATGAATATCAACAGCAACGTTCAAAGCACTTTACTACTTTGGGGAAATAACAAATACTAACTACTCCACTCTTTACAGTTCAACGGAACTACAAACAAGAACCACCTTCATCGCTATTTATAAAGCACTTTTCGTATTAAGACGTTCCAAAATGTTTGGCATTGTTATGTAAATAACATTATTCTATGTGACTACCACAACTTTCAAAAATGTAAATTCCCTTACTTCCAATAGCAAATTTCAATGCAACAATTCTTATCAAACTAAACTTTTGTTTTATAACCGTGGTGTCCGAGTTCCGAAACAGAGACCTCATAGTTCCCACTTCATTGACCATTAGGCCACACCCTTGGGTGCACTAAACCTTTTTAACAACTAATTTAATATTTTCTCCACCATTAACACAATATACAAACTAAACCAGCCTGCCATAATAATTTCATAAACACCTTGCGAAGAAACAACAAACAATAAGCAAGCCTTATGTTTGGATTCACTTTGAAAGATCGTACAATATCTTCCTATGACGTCCCAGTCAAAGGAGTATACTATATTGTTCCAAAAGATTATTTTGTGTAAGGTTGGTTAAATGGGGCAATAAGGAGTTAGACAAGTATCTAAAGACTGTATGCCGTATGGACTCTGGATAAGAAGAATGTCAGACCACAGGGTGAGAGAAACTTATAAACAAGCACTAGTGTCTGGTCTCAAAAGAAGAACCTGATCAGCAAAAGAAATCAGTTATCAATGCCTACACTGACGATTCCAATTTGAATGTAGAGCATTTAAGGAACACCATTATATAAATTGAACCAAAAGAGAGCAACAAACAATTCAATTCGAATCAGAATGCGATGTAAGGAGAATTGGTTTAAAGAGAGATGCACACCTCCTGCTTCAGTTTTCCCAGTAATTCAAGCAACTTTGATTGAGTGGCAGCTGGAAACTGCTGTATTCCGGCCCATTCTCTAATTATTTGAGATGCCATGGATAGCTAAGAGGTAAAACAACTCCAGGTTAGAACTAAAACCACAGGGAAATTAGAGTCCAAAAAGATAGAAATATACTACAAAACCTCAGTACTGATCTAACCCTGAACCAATACAGTACAAATTCGCAATGAAGTATTGAAAAACATTAGGGTTTTGCTTCAGTAAACAACCCAATTTCAAAAATACAATATGAATCAGAGAAATTACGACGATAATCGACATAAACCATATATCTTGGTCTCAAAGAAAAGAATTTTCATGGATAGCGTGTACACCAACCAGTAAAGCGTTAAAGTGTGATGAAGAAAGAAGGAGAATAAAGCATAGAGTGGGGAGAAAACTCACCAATTGGGTAGAGAAATGCAGTCAATTAGTAGGATGGAGGAGCTATTAGCTGAGGAGGAAGAGAAAAGGGTTTAAGCTGGGAAAATCCTGGACGGCCTTATCGCCTTCGTATTTTGGTCCCTCTCTCTCTCTCTCTCCTCCCCTATTTTGGTTGTTGGAGGCAACTATGGTTTTTTTATACAACTTCAATTTCAATCTCTATATGTTTATGTACAATTAATTTACTTCTTTAGTATCTATATTTATATATGTTGTAAAACTCTTAAAAAATAAATTTTCATTTTGTCATAATTATTAGTATTTGATTATTTTATTAATATTTAAAATTTTAAAATAAAATAAAAACTCTTTTATTGATTTGAACTATATAAACAACACAAATTGGATTTATTAAGCAAAATATTTAGTAAATTTTACACAAATTTCATAGTGCTAAGAGTTAATTACATCATATCCCTACTCTTCTTCAAATTACAAAAATTCCTTAAATTTGGTGGAATTCGGGACATCACAAAACGTCCCGATATATCGTGTTTCGATTTTGGATACATCACTCAACATCCCAATACATAGCATAAAGTGGTGTATCCAACGGATACATCGCGTAAAGTAACGTCCTGATACATCGCGTAAAGTAATGTCCCGTTACGTCGAGTACGTCCCGATACATCGTAAAATGATGTATCCGACCGATACATCGTGTAAAATAGGGATATTTTTATAATTTTTTCAAATAGAAGGGAATTTTAAAGAATATAGTAGAATAAGTTGTGTATTTATGTAATTTTTACAAATATGTAATATATTTATCCTAATTGGACCCAGAACTCAAACTATTTACCTGATTGTCCCTTCTTGTTCTATTCACTGACCGCCGATACCATCGGAGTATATATACACTAATGGTATCTATATTACTTTAATAGTATCAAACAATCTTTTTTACTTAAACAATGTTTCTTCTTCTTTGATGTTAGAATATATATATATTAATGGTATCAAAGATTAATTGAATAGCGTTTTCACCAAAACACATCTTTAATATCATCAGAGTATATATATACTTTGATAACCGCGTATAAATAATTTCCCTTTTTTTAGTAGAAGTGTTATTTGGATTAAGATTTAGCTTGTGTAATTTATTTTTTCATAATATTTGACATAACTGTGAAATAATAATTCCAGACATCCAATACATTTATTGTACATAGTTTCCCAACTCTTAATTCATTTTCTTGCTGAAGAAGCATACAATTAGATTTAAATTAATCGGAATCCCAATTCTAACATAAATAAAAATATAGATTACACCGTAACAGTTGTATAACTATAAAAAAGTTAATAAGATCTTTAAGCAAAATATTCATACAATTAGATTTAAATTAATCGAAATCCCAATTCTAACATAAATAAAAATATAGATTATATCGTAACATTTGTATAGCTAATTTTTTTGTCACGATCAGAGTCTACACCCTAGACGTGGCCGGCACTCAAGAACCATTGCTGGTCCCCAAGCGAACCCTCATCCTGACTGACTACAAGCGGAAGCCTAACTTAAGCATGCAAAAGCTTAAAACTGAATAAAATTTAATAAACTCAACTTTTCGAAACTTTAACTCAAATGAACAACTTAGAATAAAATAATATATTCTACTCGCCATAAAATAGGCAACTTAAGTCTTTAAAACATTTAATAAAATAAATGAATAATACAGACTTCTCAACAATACTGACTATCTATGAAGCCTCTAACTGATAAAGATGGAAGTCGGGACAAAACCCACGACATCCTGACTGAACTGAAAAGTGAATGAAATCCTCCGGAAACAAGGAGGCTCACCATAGCTAACTCGAACTCCACGTGGTATCAACGAAACTCATGTTGATGACCCTTAATACATGTGTCTGCATCATGAAAAGATGCAGGCCAAATGACTCAGTACGTGGAATGTACGAGCATGTAAGAGAAATTCTAAAGCATAA